>NC_133657.1:23760091-23963376 GCF_009905375.1 Apium graveolens | reverse complement strand
AGTTTTTGTTCTCATACATCAGATTTTACGATCAGTGTTTACAGATTTTCTTATCTTAATGTAATCTGTGCTTAAATTAACATATTAAACACTGCTTACTATCTGATGTGATTCTATAAACTCTGAAAGTATTTTGAATGTTCTGTGACTATTCAATCCAATGAGGATTCTGTTAGATGGTGACTTAGTAGTCTTTAACAACTATGTATGACATGCTTGAATTAGTTTTATGTGGAAATCACTAACACAAGCAAATTCTGATTTTGATCTTAGTCAAACTTACTTCCCGTATTTTATTACCAAGTCACAACTAGATTATTGCTTCTTATCTGTCAAATTCTGATGTCAATAAATCTTAAGGATGAACTACATGCTTGATAGCCCTCACTTATCTGAAGAAAATAAAAGAAAAGAAAAATTAAAATCAGGTACTCCTTTGAGATCTAGATTAAATATGTGAAAGGGAAGATCCAAGTGCATTGCTGGTATTAAGTAATATGCATTAGAAAAGAAAATTAATTTTTCTTGGTGACTTTTCACATTCTCTGATTACTGGAGAAATATTCTGATAATAAAATTAATTCTGATGGCAGTTGTAACTCATTTACACTGAGAAGCCCTTGTCAAAAGAATTTCAAAAGATGCATAAAACAAGCACAACTAGTTGAGTTGGATTCTTGCATAACTTTATTCTACAGTAGACTTCACAATTCAAGACAAATTTTAAGCATTTTTCTAGTTATGCCTTATTTCTAAGATATACTGAAGTTTATCATACTTTAATCTTTATCTAATCATTTGCCAACACACTATCACTCCATATGAATGATGAAAATTACTGTGGTGATTAAGTTGTTTCTGATAAACAGTTAAGTATTATTTGCATAAATTATGAGGACAAGTTTTGATTATGTTCTGATTAAACTCTGAAGAAACCAGTCAGTATTTGTGTAAAGAATCACAAAAATAGTGATTCACTTTTTGAGTACAGAAGCCATGTTCTGATGACCGTTAAATTCTGATAATAGTCAAGTTCTGATGCAAATCCTGATGCTTGCGTGGCATTATTTATTTACTTTACTTATTTTGGTATTTACTGTAACAGTTATATTTCTCAGAAAAATAATTAGGTGAGATAAAAACAGTCATAATCATTTATTAGTGGGTTGCGTGTTGGTTTTGGTATGTGCATGTGTGCAATAATTACTGCATGTTTACCGTGCCCACTATTTATGTTTTGACTGATTACACGCTGCCAAGTGTAAAAACTACCGGTTCTAATTCAAAAGAGACGTTACCATGTGCAGAGTATAAATATCAAAGATAAAAGATTATACAATCTTTTACCCACTCTTTTACTATATTCTCCTCCTCTTAGTTTATTACTCTCTTATTTTCTAACGTTCTCTTACAGGCATTTTATCAAACACTTTGCAAATACAAAATTTTCACTTCATTCATTTCAACAGAAATGGCACAAAGGATGGTATTTTTAATGGAGCTAAGTTTGTCCCAAACAACTACTCTGCTATCTTGAACAAGGATGAAACTCCTTCAGAACTTCACTTTGTTCAGGATTTCTTAGCTCACAGTGAGATTGGGTATGCTCTGACCAACCTCAAGCAATCTCTGGTAAACAAGTGTTGGAGTTTTGGAAGACTGAAATCTATGATGGTGGAGGTGAAACTGGATCTTCAAGTATCATTTCTCATCAGGAGATGAGTATATGGTAACTGTTACTATAGTGAGGCAGGCTCTTCATCTGCCTGAAACTGCACTTACAACTCAGCACCTGGAGAATCTGTTCTTCAGAACATGATGGCAAGCTTAGGATATGAGAAAAGCTTGTCCAAGCTAGGACAGTTGAAGAGGCCTTAGATCAGGAGGGAATGGAGCTTCTTCTTTGATTGCATCACAAAGACTTTTGCTAACAAATGCTCTAATTTCGATGCCATTCCAATCATGAGTCAACAAATAGGGTATGCACTTCTTAATCAGACTCATTTTGATTATGCATCTGCTGTGTTAGGCTATATTGGTGACAGAATTAAGGAAGATGCAAATGTAGTATATTTTGCTAGGTTTTGTCAATTAATTTATAGTTATTATTGTCCTGATAAGCCACAAGTGTTCAGTGACCTAATGGAACCTTTAAGTTACATAAAAGGGCATTTACTGACTTGTTATCTGCTGATAACAAGAAGGAAGTACTAAGACCTCTCCAAATACCCCAATCTGTCAAACATTTCTTCGTCAACACTATCCCAGGCACTTACACAGCCATATTCCCTGATGTAGCACCATCACAACCATCCACTACTCAACAACCACAGTCTACCTCACAACCGCCAACATCAGCACCTGTTGTCAGCACTTCACAGTCCAGACCTAAATCCAAAACCAAACCAACCTCTGGTACTTCTCAAAAGGGGCCAGTTGTAAAATCTGACACATCCTCCAGACCCAAAACCTCAAGAGCTAAATCTGTTCCTCAATCTTCACCAAGGAGAAAGAGAAGGCTGATTCTGAGAGTTAAATCAGATAAGAAGAACAGGTCCAGGTTCCTGCATCAGAACCTGTGACAGAAGAAGCTGAAGAGTCAACTCTTCAGAAGGAGAAAGCAGCTGAAGCTTCTGGCATTCAGAAAAGAAAGAGGCCTTCACATTCTGATACAGATCATGTCACCCCTCCATCTAGAAAATCAAATTAAGGAAGGTGAGAGCAGGTGTGCATATTGCACAAACTCAATCTAAGGATGCTGAAGATGCTGAGGAAGGGGATTGGGAATCTCTGATCTCATCAGAACCTATTATGATTGAAGCCCTTCCAGCAGCCGAAGAAGTTCTGATTCAGGAATCTGAAATTCCTGAAGTCCACATATCAGAACTTGTACAAGAATATGTGATTTCTCTACCTCAGTCTCCAATCAAAGCTACGATGATGTTGAAGAACAAGAGACAAGTCCTGAAATAGATATTCATAATTTGAATACCTAATGTTCTCTATCTGGAAGCTCCAACTACAAACAACCAACTCTTGTTATTTCTCCAATTTATAGGATGAGATACCAACAACACTATTCTTGATCTTGGAAACTGAAGATCATAATTTCAACAAAGCTACAACGTCTTCAGAGTCTCCTACAGCCACACCACACCTTGGTGTTATCTAAAAATGAGGAGATTCTAGCAAGTTCTGGAGAGTCAGCTTCAGTAAACACTCCAACTGTCTACAGGAAAAGAGGCATTATCCAGTTTGAGGAAGAGGCTGCTCCAGTTCCATGAGAGGAAACCTTTAGAGGGGCTAAGTGATGCAATAAATGGAATGATTATGATTTTATTCCCAACCCACATGTTCTGACATAACATGTTTTAAAAAGCTGATGAGTTGCTGACAAGTTCTGACTTCAACTATCAACTAAAGGTCACATGCTCTCAGTACAAGAACTCTACAAGGTCAACACTCCAAGACTCATACAAGGTTGATAAACTCAGAAAAGCTGATAAGCCAGCCATGATGCAAGATCTAGACAATAAGAGGTTTATCAGACCAATTCAAGAAAAGTGGATGCTATTGAGCTTGTTCAAGCCAAGCAGCAGGCCCAACTGGATGACGGTATTACAAAATCAAGCTGCTCAACAGAATCAGTTAAATGAGATTCAATCTTCAGTGGAACTCCCTTCTTTCTCTAATTATGACAGATGATGCCCAAAAAGGGGGAGATGGTAGTTAAGTCCAAATGCTCACCAAGCCAAACACTGAAGAAAAAGGATGATCATGGAGATGACCAGGGAAAATCTGAAAAGGGTAGATGTCAAGTCAAGGGAAGCAGCTGAGCAGAATTTCCACTCAATAGACAAGTTCTCATCAGAGAATGTCTGGTAGCACGAACTTTGATAGATCTGCTATGCAAGGGAGGAATAAGGAAGGAAAGAAGCCAATAGATCAGGACGTTCATTTGTTGATCACAAATGCTGATACTTTAAATACTGATGATCAAGTTCTGACAACTACTTCTGATGTGATAGTCCAAGCTGGAAGCCAAGAGTCACAGAAGTTTTTGCAAACTTTGAAATTCAGAGGAAAGAAAGCAATATTCTTCTACAAAGATCCCAAAATTCAATCTGTTGAAGAATTTGCCAAAAGACTATTCCTTAAAGATAATCCAAGAGTGGATTTAGAGGAATTAAGAGAAGAAAAAGCTAAATTTGCTGCTGAGAAGAGCAAACCTAAGTCAAAAGCTTCTGATGCTAAAAGCCACCAAGGCCAAAAAAAAGGGGATTGTGATAAGAGAAAGATCTGCCACATAGATTCATAGATCAAGGACTAGATCTCAAACTACTACTGATCCCAAAGACAAGGGAAAGGAAAAGTTGGGAGGCAGTCAAGAAATAAAAGATCAAGATTTCTCAAATTCTGATGGATCCAGTGTGCAAGATCGTTCAAGTATTTGATGATGGTGTTGTTGAAGATGAAACAGTTGAAACTCTGAAGAGAAAGAGGATGGCAGAGGAATCTAAGACAACCTCTGATATAGCTCAAGTTGTTCAGAGTGAAGAAATTCAGAACTTAATAAATCCTGAAGATATTTCAGAACAGCAAGCAACAGATGAAACTGCAAATCCTGACCAATTCATCAAGACATCAACCTCTGACACTGCTCAAGTTGACATAGATAGCTTAACATTAGAAGACAAGAAGAAGCTGCTAAGGAACAATCTATTCCAGTTCAGCCTAAGACAAATCAGATATTGATTTAACTTGCAGCATTTGGGGTAAAAAGCCAAGCAAGCTAGAGACACTTCTGGATTAGGTTAGAGAGAAATTCCAAACTGGGATATAAGTTGATATTAGAGATCCATTCACATTGACTGACAAGCCATATGAAGAGATCACACAGAAGCACCTTGACAAAGTGCTTTCTGCTCAAGTAGTGATGGATACTCATGATGATTATGAAGAACAAGAGAAATTGATCTTATTTCTCATTGATGGCAGAACTTATAGATTATCTGACTCTGATGTGCTGAAAAAATCTGTCAAAGAGCTCCATTATATTCATTATCTACTTGAGGTAAATTCTGATGTTACCAGAATATGGTCAGAATATATTCTGAAGGCAATAAGAGATATACTCAGAATTTCTGGTGTAAGAATGACAGAGTATACTCCAATAATGACTGAGGATGATGGAAGAGAAATTCCTATGAGGAAGAATTCTGCTAAGGTAGAAGTAATTCTAAACGGAAGATGCTTATGCTATAATAAAGATTCTACACATCCAAGGGTAATCAGTATAATGACTCGTGTATTTATTTTATTTTATTTGGAAATGTAATAGAGGTTTAAGCAAATAAATAAAATATGTCTATTGATTTTTTGCAGCGGTTACTGATTGTTATTTATTTATTTATGATTTGTCGATATGTGGGACTGGAATTGTGTGATTTATTGGTGAGTTATATAATTTTAATTCACTTGTAAAAGTGATTTTATTGTAGTTTTAATTCCATAAATATTTGAGTTGTCTTTAAAATTGGATTTCTAATTTTATAATTTTAATAATTATTTTTAGGACTTTCTAAAATTGAGAAATCAACATTTCATCAATTATTTATTTTTAAATGATTTTCTGAGTGTGTTTAATGCTAAAATCCATATTTAATTATGGAAATCTTTAAAAATTATGAAAATTATATTTTATTAAGTTCGTATTATTCTGAAAATTTTAAAATTATTTCCGGAATTTTTGGGATTTATTTTACCCACGTGTTGATTCATTTATTTGTTAATAGAGGGTATATAAATTGTGTTTTAAAAATTAGTTTAAAATTTCGAAAGTTACGTTTTTATTTACTTCGGGATATTTATAATATTTTAAAGCTATTTTCGTAATTTTCGGAGGTTGTTTTATTCGCACCTTATTCCGTTAATTTCGAAATTCGGGACAAAACCGGGTCGCGGGGATTTCGTGTCAATTCTTATTGCTACGTGTTATAATTCTGTTAATATTGCAGACACGTGTTAGCTGCTGGAATTTTCAGGAAAGAAAAAAATGGAGAGGAGATAAACACAATTGTGTTCACCCCTCATTTGTCTCCTTTCTCTCCCGATCAATCTCTTCATCTCTCTTTCCCTTCGATCTCTCTATCTTCCCTGCTTATCCCTCGCCCCTTTCCCCCTCTGTTTCCCTTATCGCCGTGGTGCTCCTGCATTTTTCCAGTGAGTCGCCGGCGGTTATGTAGGTGGTTCAGTTGTGTGTATATATTCATTTATATGTGTATATACGCTTATGGTTGGTTGTGTGAGTCTGTGCTTGTTTGTGTTCGATTGCGGTGTTGATTCATTGCATGCTGCTAGGTTCCTTTCCTGTTCTTTCTTCCGGCCGCGCGTGTGCGCGTGGGCCGGGGTTGCTGCGGTTTTGGATTTTTGATTTCTGAAATTTCTTTGAAGTAATAATTGACTGAAATTATTTAATTGATTAATCGAGTAGTATTTTAATTATTCAGGAATTTAATCGGTGACATTTTCGGTTGGAATCCGAATTACCGGGTACCCCGAGATTTTTACCGCCGTACCGCGATGACTCATTACGAGCGGACGGTGGACGGTGATGACGATGTTCTGAGTCCTAAATTTTATAAATAAATAAAATGATTATGTAAAATATTTTTCGAACTTAAATAATTAATTTTGATTGGTGTTGGGATGTACGTTGTATAATGGTGGAGTAATATTGTGGATTATTTGATTATTGACGTCGATCGTAATCGACGGGTAGTTTTATAAACAAATAAGGTGCTGCCAAAAATTTCTAAAAAAAATATATTGTAAATGTACATAATTATATTCTACGTGTTATCTCTATTTATGTTCGGGATATGTGATTACGGGTTTCTTCATTCTGGGTGTTAGTGCGGGTATTTCTTCTAGGAGGCATTTTCTGTAAAGAATCAAACAATTTAGTTAGCTTTTGAATCAAATTTTTGCATAAAGGAAAAGTTTTGTAAAACAGAAATATCTCTTTTTGAAAACAGTTGTAACTAAGTAAATTGCATGCTTCTTTACAGAATATAAACAGTTATGGAAAACAGGGTACATGGTATTACAGGGTATAACTGGTGCAATAAATAAGGTAAAGTAAAACAGGTGCGATAAAGTAAATGACAGTGCTAGAAAAGAAAAGGTACTGATATATATAGATCAAAAGTTTTAGGTGATACAAGCGTAAAGACACTTCGAAAGTAAAAGCAAAAAGGGTACAACAACCTACTCACTAGTCAGCATAGCTAGTCTATAAAGACAACTCAAAAGTCTACTGATACACACTACACACTACTGTACATACTTTACAACCATAACAACACTGCTTAGCATCTCCGTCTCTGGATTTCTGACTCATGGCAAGTCTGGACCTCCAATCTCCTCAAGCTCCTCTAGAACCCACTTAGCCCACTCCACTAGAAAATCAGGGGTGATGTCCTCATGTGTAGCCTCAGCAATCCTCACTGCAGCTGTCCTACGAAACGCCTGTAGCCTCTCTCTGAGTCGCCTCTCACCACTCCCAACCTCTCTGGTACGCATGATATGTAGTAACTCCTGAATCTGACCCTGAAGGAATCGCTACTCCATAAGGCAAGCCTCAAACTGATGATATTTGACAGGATAAGAAGAGAACTGAAAAGGTACTCTTGTAACTGAATCAGCAGGTGGGGGTCCTCTGACAGGTGGCCTCATGCCTGGAGGTGGAATAGCCTGCAGTGGTACGGGCTGCAACACCGGTGGAGGTAGAATAGCCAATGTTGGTGGAATAACAGGACGGGGATCCGATACTGGTGCTCCAACTGAAGGCTCTGAGTGATCAGCTGATACAGGAATAAAAGAGTCGACCATCGCTGCTATCTGAAATTATATCGCAATATAAGAATCTCGAACCACGACACGAATTATACTACTACTGGTTATACCGTAACACTCAACCTCTCAACGTTTCTACCATTCTATAACATACCTTATAACATGTAGCTCTGATACCAAAACTGTGGCGCCCTCCAAACCCTGGTTAGAAGTTTGGGGTCCACACACATACCTTATTTATAACCTGCTTATAACAATACTAAAGATAATAATATGCAATGACCCTACTTACCAACTACCACGGATCGCAACAGGTTAAAGTATGCACACAAGCCAAACACACTAATATATTACATACCGATTAAATCCCAACCATTCAAACTCGAACCGAGTATTAAATATATTACAAACTTTTACAATTTACATTATTCCAAAAGAAGCCTACTAGCTCAGCTTCAACAGCCTTAATCCCTAGCTCTCGCACTGGACTGGGGATCCTTGCTACCAACTGGTTCCTTTTTAACTGGAAAGAGTATAAACAACATCGCACAAATGAGCTAACTAGCTCAGCAAGTCACAATGACAAAACTGAGAATAATGATCATCAAGTGAATATGGTTATGATATCAAGTGAACAATGGATTATGATTTAGAATTGGATACTATATTTTCAATTTTAAAACCAAGGTTAGGCTGCTGATCAGTCACGCACTAACCCCGAGCAAAGCACACATCATTGCTCTAACTACTGGATCCAAGGCACACATTGGCCTAACTTGACCATTAATGGTCTGACCACTGAATCTGGTCCACAATTTTATAAAAAGCAATCCAATTCTAAATAATAACATAATAAACAATAATAACAATAATCAGAATCATTAACAACAGTGAATACTTAACAATGAAAGGGTTCCAACCCTTGTAAGGATCAATTAGGTAATTTCAAAGCTTGGATGCTGGGTAATGAAAGAATTGGATAACAAAGGAATCAACATTTCAGGGTTTTCAAGGATTTGGTCTTTCAAAGCGTAAAATGTTATGGGTTGAGTATATAAGCAATTCAGTTTAGTGTTGGTATTTAGTTTGTATGTACTTGTGGAGTAGTATCGTAGATTGTGGTTCGTGTTTGGGTATACAATAATCAATGGCTTAGAAAGAATAAGGTTCATGGCTCAAGAACAATAACTGAAATCAGGGTTAGGTTTCAGTGCTTCAAAGCACTTGCAATATCAACAGGACTATCAAGTACTACAATATCTCGAGAAAGTTCAGAACACTTGCCTGGTATTAGCTTATTATCCTGCACTCGCTTCCAATCACAATCGTCTTACTCCTCAACTACCTGTTTCCCTTTCCTACGTCTTGCCTCTTCTGCTCACATATGATAAGCATCTATCAATTATCAACTCACAGGATTCTATTCAACACATACTTCTATCTACCCTTCGTTTCACCCAAATCTGATTAACGGATTAAAAGTTATGCAATAACAAAGTAAACACCGAATATATAGACCGATAGTCAATCAACAAGTCACGTATAACACATAATACATCACGTAATCAATGACATATCATTTATAAGAAGTCTTGGGTCATAAATATGCTTTCGGGTATTTAAAATGATTTTTAAAGTATTTGTCAGAATTAATACGGGTCGTTGGATCAATTTGGGGTTAATAAACACGGTTCGGTTGGCCAATTCTGGCTCCGAAACAATTTTGTAATAATTATCTAGCCTTGAAAATAATTTAGAATAATATTTAAAGCTCGAAACTATTTTTCGGAATTTTTAAATCATTTTTAAATAATTAAATCTAATTAAATAATTAATTAAAATCAATTAATAATTAATTAAATCAATTAATCAATTAATTTTTGAATTAATTAACCAATTAATCAATTAAAAATCAACTGAAATTAATTAACTAATTAATTCAGATTTATTTTTGAATTAAAAATAATTTTCGGAATTAAAATACTAATTTTTAGAATTTTTAGAAATTAAAAATGAATTTTTATAATAAAAATAAATAGGAAATATGATTTTTAAACATTTTATAAACAGGAATCCTATTTTTGAAAACTTTGCAAACTACAGGGACTAAGCTTCATCATTTTCAAAAGTGCAGGGACCAAACTGCAATTTTGTAGTCTAGTCGCTGGAAAAAGTCGTGGATGGCCGAAGAAGACGATCCCGGCGTCCTCACCCCACCAACACCTCCAGATCAACACTACACCTCAACAGGAATCTATATCTGCAATCAAAACACAACAATAACCCCTGTCCTGGCCGGAAAATGGACAAGAACATTGTCGGATTCCGGCGAAACGACGAAAACTTAAAAAGACAACTCCCTACGATTCAAGCATCCTCTGTTAACGAGCTATATATCAATCGATTGCAAATTTCATAGAGAACACAACCCACTATAAATCAACAGCTAATAACCCCTGGATCAAAAACCCCCAAATTTTAATTGAAAACATTCATACGGGTTATAAACCCTAATTTTGAAATTCGAAAATTAAACCTACTTTTGAGCATGTTATTGAACTCCAAATCAGACGTATAATATACCAAAATCATCAGGAAAACAAGCTCTACCACATGCAATCATCAAATCATACAAACAATCATCCGAACAAAAATTCATATTTTAATAAAAATTAATTCGAAAATAATTAAATTTATATAAAATCAACCTTTGATTCTGCAGTAAAACAGGTCCTGGAATCTGATAGTACTCCTTGAGACCTTCAAATTGGTTACTCCAACTTTCCAAACGGATTTCACTAACACCTTGAATTTGTGGTTTGATTCTCAGAAAGATTTATGAATATATGATTTTTCTCTGTAAAATTATATAATTATCTGACTGCAAATGATTTTGATACGAAATAAAATACGGTAAAAGGCTATTTATATTTACGGGAAATTAGTATCCCGTTGGATCATTCCGGATATAAAACAGTAAGTTTATTTGTAAAAACTGATCCAAACGGTATCGATTTTCGGGATAATTATCCAAATCAGTACAATTTGTACTGCGGTCTTGGTCTCAGCGCCTGGTTACACGTATTACGAAGTGATAATTGTGATAGTTTAATAAAAAGCTCCCGTTTATCAAAAATACGGGTTTTATTGATTTACCGAAACGAATATTGTATCGAAAATGTTACGCCGGGACCCGCTCAGGACAAACCGTACGCCGGATCGAAAAAGTTGAAACATGGAAAATGCTCGGAATATTACAATTAGGTTAGGAAGGAGTTCTCGGAAGAGTTTCGGGTTCCAAAAATGTAACAACGGTTGACGTCGGTTGGTTCCCGTTTTTATAAAATAGATTTTAAATTCTCGGAAAAAGATTTTATAAATTTCATATGATTCATATAAATTCATAAATCAACATAAAAATAATTAGGAAGATATGACAATTATCTATATTTTATTTTGGACATATAAAAATTAAAATACTCAATTAATAATATTTTTAAATATCCAAACACCGATAACACTTAACAATTAATTCACAGAATAGATACTGAACACACATAATAATTATTTAATAGCAAAAATAATTACACGATATATCCCGGATATTACATCCTTCCCCCTTAAAAGGATTCTATCCTCAGAATCTCTTAAGAAAACAAATGAGGGTACTTTTCTCTCATATCACTTTCTAATTCCCAGGTTGACTCTTCAACTTTTGGGTTTCTCCACAATACTCTTACTAACTTTACCACTTTATTCCTCAATACCTACTCTCACTCCTCTAGAATCTCTATTGGACTCTCTACATATGACAAATCTGCCTGAAGCTCTATTGGCTCATATTCTATTACATGCCTGGAGTCTGGATTATACTTCTTGAGCATTGATACTTGAAAAACATTGTGAATGTGCTCCATGTGCGGTGGTAACGCCAACTCATAAGCTACTTTGCCAATGCGCTTTAAAATCTCAAAAGGTCCGACATATCTTGGGCTTAGCTTCCCTTTCTTCCCAAACCTCGTTAGTCCTTTCCATGGTGATACTTTCAATAATACCAAGCTCCCTTCTTTAAATTCCATGTCCTTCCTTGACTGGTCTGCATACTTTTTCTGATGATTTTGTGCGGCTATTAATCTCTTCTGGATAATTTCAACAACTTCCTTTGTATGCTGCACCAATTCAGGTCCGAGTATTTTGCGTTCTCCTACTTCGTCCCAATATACTGGAGATCTACATTTGCGTCCATAAAGGGCTTCATAGGGTGGCATCCCAATGCTGGTGTGATAACTGTTGTTATAAGCAAACTCTACCAGGGGTAAATGCTCGTCCCAACTTCCTTTGAAATCAATAGCACAAACACGTAACATGTCCTCGATTGTTTGGATCGTTCTTTCACTTTGGCCGTCCGTCTGCGGGTGATAGGCCGTACTCATATTCAATCTTGTTCCCAAACATTCTTGAAAACTCTTCCAGAATCTTGAATTAAACCTTGGATCTCGATCAGATACGATAGATACTGGAATTCCATGACGAACTATAATTTCTTTTAGGTATATATGGACCAACTTGTCGAGCGAAAATCTTTCATTTATAGGCAGAAAATGAGCTGGCTTGATAAGTCTATCCACTATAACCCAAATGGCATCATGATTAACCCTTGTCCTTGGTAATCCAACTATAAAATCCATGGAAATATGTTCCCACTTCCATTCTGGAATCTCCAATGGCTGTAGCAATCCGCTTGGCCTCTGATGTTCTGCTTTAACCCTCTGACAGGTATAACATTTGCTAACCCATTCCGCAATTTCCCTTTTCATGTCTGGCCACCTATAATTCTTTTTTAAATCTCTATACATCTTGGTACTCCCTGGATGGATGAAACCTAGAATTATGTGCCTCCTGTAGAATTTCATTCTTTAACTCCGTCACCGGTGGAATCCAAATTCTAGATGAAAACCTCAGAATACCTTGGTCATCTTGTTGCGTGCATAATTCCTCACCTACCAAACGATTTATATCTTGATCCATTACCTATTTCTGGCATTTCTTTATTTTCTCCAATAACTCCGGTTGGAAAATCATACTGTACACTTTTGCTTCCTCAGGCTTGCAAATTCTAATCTCCAGTTCCAATTTCTGAAATTCTTTATATATCTCTTCAGGTACGGATAACACATTTAACCTTTCCTTCCGACTTAACGCGTCTGCTACAACGTTCGCCTTACCGGAATGATAATTAATCGAGCAATCATAATCCTTGATCAATTCTAACCATCTCCTTTGCCTCATATTAAGTTCCTTCTGGGTGAATATATACTTCAAACTTTTGTGATCCGTATAAATCTCACATTTCTCTCCATACAGATAATGTCTCCAAATCTTCAAAGCGAACACTATGGCTGCCAGCTCCAAATCATGAGTAGGGTACTTCTGTTCGTGTGGTTTCAATTGCTTTGACGCATACGCAATCACCTTGTCGTGTTGCATAAGAACACATCCTAATCCTTTGTAAGAAGCATCACTATAAATTACGAAATTCCCTTGATCGTCTGGAAGTGACAAAACAGGTGTCGTGATTAATCGTTGCTTCAATTCCTAAAAACTTTCCTCGCATTTGTCGTTCCATATAAACTTCTCATTCTTTCGTGTAAGCTTTGTTAATGGTGTGGCAATCCTTGAGAAATTTTGAACAAATCGACTATAATATCCCGCCAATCCTAGGAAATTTTCTTACCTCGGTGGGTGTTCTCGGTCTTTCCCAATTCGTAATTGCCTCGATCTTTGCCGGGTCCACTTTGATCCCTTCATTAGTAACTATGTGTTCTAAAAACTGAACCTCCTATAACCAAAACTCACACTTCAAGAATTTAGCATAAAACTTCTTTTTCCTTAAAATCTCCAAAGCTGTCACTAAATGTTCCGCATGATCCTCTTCTATCTTTGAATAGATCAAAATATCGTCTATAAATACAATAACGAACTTGTCCAAATATTCCTTGAAAATTCTGTTCATCAGGTCCATAAATGCTGCCGGGGTGTTGGTCAATCCAAAAGACATTACTAGAAATTCATAATGTCCATACCTTGTTCGAAAAGCAGTCTTTGGTATATCCTCTGGCTTGATCTTCAGTTGATGATATCCCGATCTTAAATCGATTTTGGAGAAATACTTGGCTCCCTTCAATTGGTCAAACAAGTCATCAATTCTGGGCAACGGATACTTGTTCTTGATCGTAAGCTTGTTAAGCTCCCTATAGTCGATACATAGTCTCATGCTTCCATCTTTCTTCTTAACAAATAATACCGGTGCTCCCCACGGGGATACACTGGGTCTGATTACTCCCTTCTCTAACAACTCCTGCAACTGCTTCGCTAGCTCTTTCATCTCAACAGGCGCCATTCTGTACGGGGCCTTGTATACTGGTTCTGTTCCAGGTGTTAAGTCGATCGCAAATTCAATTTCCCTATCTGGAGGAAGTCCGGGCAATTCGTCGGGAAACACGTCTGGAAATTCATTCACTACTGGAATATTTTCAAGTTTTGCTAGCTCCTGAATCTTGTCAATCACGTATGCTATAAAATGCTTGCATCATTGCCGTAATAACTTCTTAGCTTGAATTATTGTTAAGAACTTCTTTACTTGCTTCTGTCCCTTGAACGTTACTATCTTTTCATCAGGCGTCTTCACCATTACCTTCTTGTTTCGACAATCTATCTGGGCATCGTGCTCAGATAACCAATCCATCCCTAATATAACGTCAAATTCTCCTAACTTAAATGGTATCAATTCTACACAAAACTTACTGCCAGAAATCTCAACCTCACAATTCCCACAAACTTGATTCTCAGTTACACGTTCTTGATTTGATAATTCCACAGTCATTAATTCATTTAAATACTCAACTGGACAATTTAACTTACTAACAAAATCTTGTGAAACAAACGATCGAGTTGCTCCCGAATCTATTAACACTTTGGCACATAAAGAATTCACATTGAGCGTACCTGCCATGACATCTGTATCCTGGATAGCATCCTTTACTGACATGTCGAAAACTCTAGCCCTTGGAGTCTCATTTACTGCTGGGGTAGATCCCATGATCCTCAATGCATTACTGACTGGGGCTGATGTCTTGCAATCCCTGGCCATATGTCCTGGCTTTTCACATTTGAAGCACGTAAATCCAATGGCTGGAACCTTTACTGCTGGATTTCGGATAGGCTGATCCTTATTTGCTGGCTCTCTAGCTGGCTGATTTCGGCACTCCCTCGAATAGTGCCCTTTCTGGTTGCATTTAAAACATACCACATTCAACTTGTTACAAACTCCTCCATGTTTCTTTCCACAAACTTGACAATCTGGAGAAGTTAATCTCAACTGATTCGACTGATTCACATTAGCTGGACGGTTGCCCTGGCCTCCATCTCCTGCATTTTGTCTCCTGAAATTAAAATTTCTCCCTGGCTGGAACTTGCCCTTCTTAAAGTTTGGAAATTTCCCTGGTTGTGACTGACCCTCACTTCCCTCAACCTTCCTTTTCTTGCTCTCTTTCTCCTTCTGTGACATCTCACTTTCGATCTCCGCAATCATAGCCTTCTGTACAACCCCTGCATAGGTCTCCAACTCAAAAATAGCTACCTTTCCTCTGATCCATGGCTTCAAGCCTTGCTGGAATCTCTTAGCTTTCTTTCTATCATTATCAACATACGACGGCACATACCTTGACAATTCTTCAAATTTACTCTCATAATCTGCCACCGACATAGTTCATTGCTTTAACTCTAAAAACTTCAGCTCCATCTGATCTTGAATAAACTGAAGAAAATACTTTTCTAGAAATAATTCCTTAAACCTCTCCCAAGTAATAACATCCGTACCTTCTAATATCTTCACCATCTCCCACCAGTAGGTGGCCTCATTCTTCAAATAATAACTTGCAAACTCAACCTTCTGTTCCTCCTTCACTTTCACCAAGGCAAATGCCTTCTCTATTTCTTTTAACCACACATTTGCTTCAATCGGCTCTAGGGAACCCTTGAATTCTGGTGGGTTTACTGCCTGAAAAGTTTTGAAAGTTACCTGGGGATTGGTCTGTCTTTGTTGTTGTTGTGCCAGGTGAACTGTTTGTTGGGCCAAGATTTGGAGAATCTGGGCTATTGTTGGGTCTATGGGTCCTGGGTTCACATTCTGGTTTGTCTCATCTTGGTTATTATTGTTGTTGTTGTTGGTTTCTTCATTCTGGGTGTTAGTGCGGGTATTTCTTCTGGGAGGCATTTTTTGTAAAGAATCAAACAATTTACTTAGCTTTTGAATCAAATTTTTGCATAAAGGAAAAGTTTTGTAAAACAGGAATATCTCTTTTTGAAAACAGTTGTAACTAAGTAAATTGCATGCTCCTTTACAGAATATAAACAGTTATGGAAAACAGGGTACATGGTATCACAGGGTATAACTGGTGCAATAAATAAGGTAAAGTAAAACAGATGCGATAAAGTAAATGACAGTGCTGGAAAAGAAAAGGTACTGATATATATAGATCAAAAGTTTTAGGTGGTACAAGCGTAAAGATGCTTCGAAAGTAAAAGAAAAAAGGGTACAACAACCTACTCACTAGTCAGCATAGCTAGTCTATAAAGACAACTCAAAAGTCTACTGATACACACTACACACTACTGTACATACTTTACAACCATAACAACACTGCTTATAATCTCCATCTCTGGATTTCTGACTCATGGCAAGTCTGGACCTCCAATCTCCTCAAGCTCCTCTAGAACCCACTTAGCCCACTCCACTAGAAAATCAGGGGTGATGTCCTCATGTGTAGCCTCAGCAATCCTCACTGCAGCTGTCCTACGAAACGCCTGTAGCCTCTCTCTGAGTCGCCTCTCACCACTCCCAACCTCTCTGGTACGCATGATATGTAGTAACTCCTGAATCTGACCCTGAAGGAATCGCTGCTCCATAAGGCAAGCCTCAAACTGATGATATGGGACAGGATAAGAAGAGAACTGAAAAGGTACTCCTGTAACTGAATGACCAGTAAAGCCTGAATCAGCAGGTGGGGGTCCTCTGACATGTGGCCTCATGCCTGGAGGTGGAATAGCATGCAGTGGTACGGGCTGCAACACCGGTGGAGGTAGAATAGCCAATGCTGGTGGAATAACAGGACGTAGATCCGATGCTGGTGCTCCAACTGAAGGCTCTGAGTGATCAGCTGATACGGGTATAAAAGAGTCGGCCATCTCTGCTATCTGAAATCATATCGCAATATAAAAATCTCGAACCACGACACGAACTATACTAATACCGGTTATACCATAACACTCAACCTCTCGACATTCTATCATCCTATGCCTTACTTCTAATCCTAACCCCTACCCATTCCCGTCAACCTAGGCTTGTGTCAGTGACTTATAACCTGTAGCTCTGATACCAAACCTGTGACGCCCTCCAAACCCGGGTCAGAAGTTTGGGGTCCACACACATACCTTATTTATAACCTGCTTATAACAATACTAAAGATAATAATAATATGCAATGACCCTAATTTCCAATTACCACGGATCGCAACAGGTTAAAGTATGCACACAAGCCAAATACACTAATATATTACATACCGATCAAATCTCAACCATTCAAACTCAAACTGAGTATTAAACATATTACAAACTTTTATAATTTTAAATTACTCCAAAAGAAGCCTACTAGCTCAGCTTCAACGGCCTTAATCCCTAGCTCTTGCACTGGACTGGGGATCCTTGCTACCAACTGGTTCCTTTTTAACTGGAAAGAATATAAACAACATCGCATAAATGAGCTAACTAGCTCAGCAAGTCACAATGACAAAACTGAGAATATGATCATCAAGTGAATATGGTTATGATATCAAGTGAACAATGGATTATGATTTAGAATTGGATACTATATTTCAATTTTAAAAACCAAGGTTAGGCTGCTGATCAGTCACGCACTAACCCCGAGCAAAGCACACAGCATTGCTCTAACTACTGGATCCAAGGCACACATTGGCCTAACTTGACCATTAAATGGTCTGACCACGAATCTGGTCCACAATTTTATAAAAGCAATCCAATTCTAAGATAATAACAGAATGAACAATAATAACAATAATCAGAATCATTAACAACAGTGAATACTTAACAATGAAAGGGTTTCAACCCTTGTAAGGATCAATTAGGTAATTTCAAAGCTTGGATGCTGGGTAATGAAAGAATTGGATAACAAAGGAATCAACGTTTCAGGGTTTCAAGGATTTGGTCTTTCAAAGCATAAAATGTCATGGGTTGAGTATATAAGCAATTCAGTTTAGTGTTTGGTATTTAGTTTGTATGTACTTGTGGAGTAGTATCGTAGATTTGTGGTTCGTGTTTGGGTATACAATAATCAATGGCTTAGAAAGAATAAGGTTCATGGCTCAAGAACAATAACTGAAATCAGGGTTTAGGTTTCAGTGCTTCAAAGCACTTGCAATATCAACAGGACTATCAAGTACTACAATATCTCGAGAAAGTTCAGAACACTTGCCTAGTATTAGCTTATTATCCTGCACTCGCTTCCAATCACAATCGTCTTACTCCTCAACTACCTGTTTCCTTTTCCTACGTCTTGCCTCTTCTGCTCACATATGATAAGCATCTATCAATTATCAACTCACAGGATTCTATTCAACACATACTTCTATCTACCCTTCGTTTCACCCAAATCTGATTAACGGATTGAAAGTTATGCAATAACCAAGTAAACACCGAATATATAGACCGATAGTCAATCAACAAGTCACGTATAACACATAATACATCACGTAATCAATGACATATCATTTATAAAGAAGTCTCGGGTCATAAATATGCTTTCGGGTATTTAAAATGATTTTTAAAGTATTTGTCAGAATTAATACGGGTCGTTGGATCAATTTGGGGTTAATAAACACGGTTCGGTTGGCCAATTCTGGCTCCGAAACAATTTTGTAATAATTATCTAGCCTTGAAAATAATTTAGAATAATATTTAAAGCTCGAAACTATTTTTCGGAATTTTTAAATCATTTTTAAATAATTAAATCTAATTAAATAATTAATTAAAATCAATTAATAATTAATTAAATCAATTAATCAATTAATTTTTGAATTAATTGACCAATTAATCAATTAAAAATCAACTGAAATTAATTAACTAATTAATTCAGATTTATTTTTGAATTAAAAATAATTTTCGGAATTAAAATACTAATTTTTAGAATTTTTAGAAATTAAAAATGAATTTTTATAATAAAAATAAATAGGAAATATGATTTTTAAACATTTTATAAACAGGAATCCTATTTTTGAAAACTTTGCAAACTACAGGGACTAAACTTCATCATTTTCAAAACTGCAGGGACCAAACTGCAATTTTGCAGTCCAGTCGCCGGAAAAAGTCGGGTATGGCCGGAGAAGACGATCCCGGCGTCCTCACCCCACCAACACCTCCAGATCAACACTACACCTCAACAGGAATCTATATCTGCAATCAAAACACAACAATAACCCCTGTCCTGGCCGGAAAATGGCCAAGAACATTGCCGGATTCCGGGGAAACGACGAAAACTTAAAAAGACAACTCCCTACGATTCAAGCATCCTCTGTTAAAGAGCTATATATCAATCGATTGCAAATTTCATAGAGAACACAACCCACTATAAATCAACAGCTAATAACCCCTGGATCAAAAACCCCCAAATTTCAATTGAAAACATTCATACGGGTTATAAACCCTAATTTTGAAATTCGAAAATTAAACCTACTTTTGAGCATGTTATTGAACTCCAAATCAGACGTATAATATACCAAAATCATCAAGAAAACAAGCTCTATCACATGCAATCATCAAATCATACAAACAATCATCCGAACAAAAATTCATATTTTTCATAAAAATTACTTCGAAAATAATTAAATTTATATAAAATCAACCTTTGATTCTGCAGTAAAACAGGTCCTGGAATCTTATAGTACTTCTTGAGACCTTCAAATTGGTTACTCCAACTTTCCAAACGGATTTCACTAACACCTTGAATTTGTGGTTTGATTCTCAGAAAGATTTATGCATATATGATTTTTCTCTGTAAAATTATATAATTATCTGACTGCAAATGATTTTGATACGAAATAAAATACGGTAAAAGGCTATTTATATTTACGGGAAATTAGTATCCCGTTGGATCATTCCGGATATAAAACGGTACGTTTATTTGTAAAAACTGATCCAAACGGTATCGATTTTCGGGATAATTATCCAAATCAGTACAATTTGTACTGCGGTCTTGGTCTCAGCGCCTGGTTACACGTATTACGAAGTGATAATTGTGATAGTTTAATAAAAAGCTCTCATTTATCGAAAATACGGGTTTTATTGATTTACCGAAACGAATATTGTATCGAAAATGTTGCGCCGGGACCCGCGCAGGACAAACCGTACGCCAGATCGACAAAGTCGAAACATGGAAAAGGCTCGGAATATTACAATTAGGTTAGGAAGGAGTTCTCGGAAGAGTTTCGGGTTCCAAAAATGTAACAACGGTTGACGTCGGTTGGTTCCCGTTTTTATAAAATAGATTTTAAATACTCGGAAAAAGATTTTATAAATTTCATATGATTCATATAAATTCATAAATTAACATAAAAATAATTAGGAAGATATGACAATTGTCTATATTTTATTTTGGACATATAAAAATTAAAATACTCAATTAATAATATTTTTAAATATCCAAACACCGATAATACTTAACAATTAATTCACAGAATAGATACTGAACACACATAATAATTATTTAATAGCAAAAATAATTACACGATATATCCCGGATATTGCATAACTTCTAATGAATGTTTACATGCATGCTTTCTTTCACAAATTGAGCCTAAGTAAACTAAGGAAGCTCTACTTGATCCTGACTGGATATCTTCTATGTAAGAAGAGCTAAATCAGTTTGAAAGAAACAAAGGTTGGAAGTTTGTTCATGTACCAAAGAACAGAAGTATAATTGGAACAAAGTGGGTGTACAGGAACAAGATGGATGAAAATGGAATTATAACAAGGAAGAAAGCAAGGTTGGTTGCAAAAGGCTACTCACTGGAGGAAGGAATTGATTATGATGAACTTTTGCTCCAGTTGCAAGACTTGAAACAATAAGGATCTTTCTTGCATTTGCTGCACACTCAAATTTTAAAGTGTATTAAATGGATGTAAAGAGTGCATTCCTTAATGGTGAGTTAGAACAAGAAGTTTATGTGCAACAGCCACCTGGCTTTGAAGATCCAGAATTTCCAGATTTTGTATATAAATTACTCAAGGCTCTCTATGGATTAAAGCAAGCACCTAGAGCTTGGTATGACACGCTGTCAGAATTTTTGCTTAAACATGGATTTACTAGAGGTACAATTGATAAGACTCTCTTCTACAAGCAGCATAGTGGTGATATGATCCCAGTTCAGATCTATGTGGATGATATCATTTTTTATTCTACTAATGAAAATTTATGTCAAAAATTCTCAAAACTCATGCAGGGTGAATATGAAATGAGTATGATGGGAGAATTAAATTACTTTCTTGGACATCAAGTCAGTCAAAGAAGTGATGGAATCTTCATCAGTCAAACCAAGTATGTTAAAGATTTATTGAAGAAATTTGTTATGGTTGATTGTTCACATGCATCAACACCTATGTCTATAGCTACTAAGTTGGATGAAGGTAAGAAAGGAAAAAGTGTAGACATTTCAGGATATAGAGGAATGATTAGATCTTTCTTGTATTTGACTGCTAGTAGACCAGACATTATGTTTGCAACATGTCCGTATGCAAGATTTCAAGCCAATCCAAAGGAATCATATTTGATGGTTGTGAAAAGAATTTTCAGATACTTGAAGGGTACGCCAAACTTGGGATTATGGTATCCTAAGGGAACTGGATTTTAAGCTGTTGGATATATAGATGCAAATTTTGTTGGATGCAGGGTCGACAAGAAGAGTACTAATCGAAGTTGTCAATTTCTTGGACAAAGACTTGTATCCCGGTATAGCAAGAAACAATAATTTGTGTCAACTTCCACAGCGGAGGCTGAATACATAGCTGCTGGAAGTTGTTATGCTCAAGTGCTTTGGATTAGAAATCAGCTAGTGGCCTATAGCCTAGTGTTACTTAAATTTCCAATTATGCGTGACAATACTAGTGCTATTTCTATTATGGCTAATCTAGTTAATCATTCTGGAATAAAGCACATTGATGTAAGGTACCATTTATTAGAGAACATGCTGCAAATGGTACTATTGAGCTTATTTTTGTTCCAACAGAAAAACAATTAGTTGACATTTTTACTAAACTTTTGGGTGAAGTAAACTTTCACTAGACTTGTTGGTGAAATTGGAATGTTAAATTCTTCATCCTAAAAGCAAGAACTCAGCTAATGTGTTGCAGTAGATTAATTTCTAATGAATCAAAATTAATTTAATTTAATTAGAAATTAACTGGACTACAAGTTATAAATATTTCAAAATTCTCTGTATTTTTATTTTTCAAAATTCAAAATTTAACTTGGAATTTTTCAAATTCTAAGAAAACTATCTAAGTGTTAATTTACATTTTCAATATGTGAACTTAACACAAGACATAATCAAAATAACAAAAGTATATAGAGAATTGTGTTCTCGATAAATCTAACTGGCTTCTCGATAAGTCATTTTGAGACTTCTCGATGGTATTCTCGATAAGTCATTTCCCTGACTTCTCGAAGGACTTCTCGACAAGCCTTATTTTGATTTCTCGATAAGTCATTGTGGAGATCTCGATATATGTTAACTCATAGAGTTCTCTACAAGTATATACTTTTTATACTTCTTGACAACTTAGAATTGAAATAATTTAAATCAATAAATTATTTCAGTAAAATACGTTTGATATAAAATCATTTTAATTTTATTTTGATTTATTCAAATAAAAATTGGAAATTCAGTCCATTCAGGACAAACTGGGTATTTATTTGACATCTCGATAATTCACTATCTAGTTCTCGATAAGAGTCAGGAAAGAGACATATTGATATGTATCTATTCTCACACGTGACTTCTCGATAAGCAAATCCCAGATGTTTATTTTTACTTATCGACAAGTCACTTACCTTTTTCTATAAATACCCAGATATCTCAACATAACTCCTCTTTACGCCTTCGAGATCTCAAGTGACCTAATTTTTACAAATCTTAACCATTCTCTCTTAATTCAAACTCTTTCTCTCTCAAATTTCTTACCCACTAAAATTCAAACACTTCAAATAGCATCAAACACTGTTGGAGCTTTTCTCCCAAAGTAGGGCACCAACTACCTTGTATTCACAGATGCTAACCAAAACTACTGATAGCTTCAAGAGTTTTTTAAAGTTTATTTCTGAGACATTCTTTGCAGATGCTCTAACTGCAAATCCAATTATGTATTCGGATGTTCTCAATGACTTCCGGAACTCGACTGTGATTAGGACAGTGGTGCATGAGAACCAAGCTGTATACATGGTGGTTAACTGCTCTATTCAAGGCCAACATGTGGAATTTACTGAGAATGATATCAACCTGGCTTTGGGCATTCTTACTGATAACATGGTGGAGGACCCAACTCAAGAAGAGCTAGTTGAATTTATGGACTTCATCAACTACAGTGAGAAGATCAACCTGGCTAGCTTGAATAAGGAGCATCTAAGGAAGGAATGGTCATTCCTGTTTGACTCAATTGTGAGGGCTTTCACCTACAGAAAGACAGGATATGAGAACATCTCAAGTGTGGTCTAGAAGCTGGTATTCTCCATGGCTCACAACAGACACATAAATATGGGGCTTCGGATTCTTCAGAAACTTAGCACAAGGCTCATAATGCCTTTGGCTACAAGAGGTAAGGAAATTTTATTTCCTAGGTTTATAATCCCTACTTTAAATTATAAAGTTCAAGACATTCATTTACTTAATGGTATAGATAGAACATAAAAATAGGAAATTATAAACAGGTGTCCAAAGTTCTACTTGGCTCACTTATTACAAAGAATAAGGCACCTGTAGGTCTTAGATCACTCCATTTATGTTGGAGAGATTCAGGACTTACCCTTACCCTATGCCTGACATGAGGTCTAATGTCCAAGTTAGTACAATTATGGCTCCTGTCCCTGTGAAAAAACAAAGATATGAACACCAAAAGGGTGTTGGATTTTTAATCGCAGCGGGGCGTGGCAAAACACTTTTACACACACAAAATCCAAATAAAAGCATATAAATCGTGAATAAAAATTCGAGGGATCGAATCTAACCTTTAAAAATAATTCGGAGACTACGATCAGAGATCCTTAGCAGTTGTTCCTCAAGTGTGAAGCACTCCACCGGTATCCACCAAGAAAACAACTTTTAGGAGGAGGAGGAGGTGGAGAGAATTTGGTTTTCTGAAACTTTTGGGTTTCTGGGGTTAGAATAAAATAGGGTCTATAATAGTGTATTTATAGGCAAAATTTTCAGCCGAAATTTTCCCATAAATAATATTATTATTATCCCATTTATTATTCTCATTAATAATTAAAACACCTTTTAATTATTAATCCTTTTTCTAAACACTTTAGAATTAATTCTCTCTCTTGGTTTAATTTCCAAAAATTAAATCCTTAATTAATAATATTAAGAACTTTTCTTAATTAATTTATAATCAATTAAATCTCATTTAATCAATTATTAAATTTGCCAATTAATTATTTATTTCACAAATAAATAATTATTAGCCATTATTAATTAATTCCTCCACCATAAAATTATTCTCTTTTTATGGTGTGACCCTGTAGGTTCAATATTAAGCCGGTAGTAGAAATAAATAATAATAAAACTATTTTATCATTATTTATATAAATTCTCTAATTTATTAAATATGATTATTTAATTAATCACATTTATTCTACATCGTGAGTGATGCTTCTCAACATATCGCGACTATCCGGATAATATGAATTCACTACTTAGAATACCAAGAACCTGTCAGTGAATAGTTACCGTACAATAAACTCCTTCTACCCTACAATGTCCCGATTAAATACAAGGCATGGATCTCGTGTCAAGCCTATCTAATTCAATCACTTGCTTACCATCTATTATGCGTAGTTCTATGCAAATTAGAAACTCCTTTCTAATTTCATTTACTCTGGCCAGAGATTCCTGAACTAGCATAAGTGGATCAGCCTTGAACATTCGCTTCCTTCACTGGAAGGGGTAGATCCTTTATTGATCATACACTATCTTCGTGTACAAATTCCTATACCCAGAAGAGCCCTAATAATTGTCCCTGGAGACTAAGAACTAAACCAAAGCATAGTTCAGTGTACACAAGATGACTATGATGACCTCAAGTCTAAGGATACTTGTACAACTATCACTAAGCGAACAACTGCTGACACGTGAGTGAACTCCATCAGTTGTTCAGCTAGGTGAGTCATGTTCAGTGAACTTATTCCATAATAAGCACCTACATACTAGCTATAGTGTCACCACACAAATATCTATGAGAACAGACATCCTTCATAATGAAGCAAGCATAGTATGTACCGATCTTTGCGGATTATTAATTACCAGTTAGTAATCCTATGACCAGAAACTATTTAAGTTTAGAGTTATCATCTTTTTAGGTCTCACTATTATGATCTCATCATAATCCATAAAAAGCTTTACTCTAAACTATGGTATATCTTATTTAAACACTTAAATAGATAAAGCCCGTAATAAAAACAAAACAAGTCTTTATTAATATCAATGAAATCAAAACAGATTACATAAAAGTTATTCCTAAATCCTAATACATGATTGGACTTAGGACATATTCCTTTCAATCTCCCACTTGTACTAAAGCCAATCACTCTGGTATCTAATACCCATCTCATCTTTATGACGATCAAAGTGACTTTCAAAAAGTAGCTTTGTGAGTGGGTCTGCTATGTTGTTGTGTGTGTCAACTCTAATTCAATACAATATAAGAAATGTTACCGCGCTTCCACTAACCCTTTTGTAGACGCATGGTTCATCTACGTTTTCGATAAAATCAAACTCTTTGATTATCTCATCAAAACGAATGTTCCATCTTTCGAGAAGCTTGCTTTAAACCACATTAATCGCAAGCAAAATCCGAACTGATTTTAACAGGGCTTCATGTAAAAAGTTTCATCAAAGTCAATCCATTGCCTTTGTTTGAATCCTTTTCCCAAAAGCCTGGCCTTTTAGGTCTCCACCTGGCCATCTGCTATAATCTATCTTTTGTATACCGTATACATAGATTCCATTCTGGATTTCATGGCACTATGCCATTTCTCTGAGTCAACACTACTCATAGCCTCATTATAGGTCACAGGGTCGTCATCATCAAATGATTGACAACTCATTGTCATTCTCAATGACAAGGCCATATTACCTCTCAGGTTGGCGAGACACTCTCCCTGACCTATGAATGGGCTGTTCCATAAAAGGTTGTTCAGTCAGAACAGGTGTTTCCACTTGATCCGTAGTAGTTTGTGCTTCTTGAACTTCATCAAGTTCAATTTTTCTCCCACTGTTTCCTTCAAGGATAAACTCCTTTTCCAAGAAGGTAGCATGTCTGGAGACAAACACCCGATGATCGGTGCAAAAGTAATACCCTAAAGTCTCTTTAGGATATCCCACAAAACTACATTTTACGGATCGATATTCCAGCTTATCTGGGTCAACTTACTTGACATAAGCTGGACATCCCCAAATCTTAATGTGTTTAAGACTCGGTTTCCTTTCTTTCCATATCTCATATGGAGTTTGAGGAACAGATTTTGGAAAGCACCTTATTCAGTAAATATGCTGAGGTTTCCAATGCATAACCCCATAGGAATACTGGAAGATTTGCATAGCTCATCATGGACCGAACTATGTCTAACAAAGTTCGATTTCTCCTTTCAGATACTAATCTGGAGGAGTCCACTGGGAGACTATACCATTTACTTTGAGATAATCTAGAAACTCTCCGTTCAAGTATTCACCATCTCGATCTAATCGAAGAGTTATAATACTATGTTTGGTTGTTTCTCCACTTCATACTTATATTCTTTGAACTTTTCAAAGGCCTCAGACTTGTGTTTCATCAAACACATATCCGAATCCAGATCTAACATCTATGAAAGTAATGAAGTATGAAAATCCACCCATGGCTTGCGTAGACATTGGTCCACATACATCTGTGTGTACCATTCCTAGCAAATTTGCAGCCCTCTCTCCATGTTCACTAAATAGAGACTGCAGTGCCACTATAAAGTGAGATTTTCATCATCCCTTTTCTTTTATTAGTTTGTTCAATCTGAAGTAAATTATGTCACATATATTCAGACCATTATTTAAAGTACCACGTCCATAAAGAATATTATCTCTAAGAATAGAACATTCATTATTCTTAATAATAAATGAAAAATCCACCCAAGTCTAACGTAGGAATAATATTCCTCACAATCGAGGGAACAAAATAACAATTATTTCAAACAATAGTCTTGCCCGTAGGCATATGTAAATGAAATGATTCTACATCTTCAGCAGCAACTCTTGCTCCATTTCCATCAGTAGAATCACCTCCTCTTCCTCAAGAGTCCTACTTCTCCTTGGTCCCTGCAACAAATTGCAGATATGAGAACCACAGGCGGTATCTAATACCCAAGTAGAAATGACATATTCACTTATATCATGAACATACCTGAATCAGAAGCGGTAGTCTCACTACCCTTCTTCTTCAATTCTGCAAGGTAAACCTTGCAGTTCCTCTTCCAGTGCCCCACCTTGTTACAGTAAAAGCAAACAACTTTGCTCTTGGGGTCTTCAGCTTTTGGTAGAACCAGCATTTTCTCACCTACTTTTTTCTTCTTGGAAGAGTTCCTCTTCCTTTTCCTAGGATTGGAACCTTCACCAATTAGAAGAACAGAACTCTTCTTAGGGGGAAAATTCGATTCCGCTGTCTTCAACATGTTGTGGAGTTCAGGCAGGCTGACATCCAACTTATTCATGTGAAAGTTCATAACAAACTGCGAGAACGAACTCGGAAGCGATTGCAAGACCAAGTCTTGGCTCAGCTCCCCATCCATGGCAAAACCAAGTTGTCCAAGACGTTCAATCAAATTGATCATCTTAAGTACATGGTTATTCACAGATGATCCCTCAGACATCCTACAACCGAACAACTCCTTCGATATCTCATATCGAGCTGTCCTCCCTGCCACATCATACAACTCTTGTAGATGCACGAGGATAGTGTGAGCATCCATATGCTCATGTTGCTTCTGTAGCTCAATGTTCATGGAAGCTAGCATGATGTATTGAGCAACATTTGCATCATCTATCCACTTACGATACACAACGTGTTCATCATTATGTGCATCACTAGCAGGTTCAGTAGGCTTAGGTGAGTCAATCACGTATTCCAGCTTCTCAATCCTGAGAACAATTCTCAAGTTTCGAAGCCAGTCAGCATAATTAGGACCAGTCAATTTGTGAGCATCCAGTATGCTCCTGAGTGATAGTGCAGAAGACATAACATACAAAGTAAATCTGTAAATGATAAACACATAACAACACTTAGCAAATATTCGATTTCATTTAAAAACACTATATGAATCGGGTCTTTATTCATAAGTGGCTCCCACTAGTTTTCCTAATTTATTCAACCCCCTACATGAAAAATTAAGCATTCATAATGCTAGTGGGAATAGGGATCCTACATTCCATTACACGACCCCGGCTGTAGCACGAACCGCCATGTAATGTTCAATAGGCAGACAACTCTTGTCAATTACATCTCATGTTATTCCCTAATCAAACTTTAGCCTCTTGAATAATTGAGTCTCGGCTGTAGCACGACAAACTCAATATTCTAAGTCAAGTCTAACCCAACATTCCGTACAATTGAATCAGTCCCCAAAGGCCCATGGCTGTAGCACGTACCGACCTTTAGATTCTTATTCAATGTACACATCTCTATGTAATAGACAAGTATTTCTTATTTCGAAATCAAAGCCCTCGGCTGTAGCACGAACCGACAATGATTCAAAAATAAGAACTACTTTCTACCATGTTGGAAGGCTATGACCGACACAAGCCCGTTGTGTCATTGGCCAATTACTACTTGATATTATTTAATTTTAGAGGGATTATATTACGTTACAATCATAATCATATTATAAAGAGATTCTTCCTTTTAAATTAAATATTTCAAATCAATAATCAATAATCAGACGATTCCCAGATCGGGTGGAGCATTGTCAAGAGGCGTCACTTAATAACCCTTTCTTACAGATAGAAATCTGTTGTTGACAGAATCATCCTTTCTCTCATATCGAAAATTCATATTCAATTATGTGTTTCACAAACACAAGAATCTCATGATTGTATTCATAATATTATTCTTAAGGTTATGAAACAATTTCACTATACTAGGTTGTCTAACAAACGCCTTATGTTCATTCAAGTTCACCTAAATCTATCATCGCATGATAAACTAAGTATATATCACATATATAAACATGAATAAACATCAAGGTAGGCATGTTATATCATCTAGCACATTAATCTAAGCAATATACATCTCTATGTATCACATGAAGCATTTAAAAGCAATTTAAACAGTCAAAAACAGCTTAAAAACACTTCTGTTAGCTATAAACAGTTCGAAACAATTTCATAAAATATCACATAATATACCATTAGAAGCGTCTCGAAAATACGAATCCAACGGCACCAAAATCGCCCAATTCTGAGCCTCCACGCGCCCGCACGCGCCCCGAGAAGATGTCCCACGCGCCGCCACGCGCACACGCGCTGTCAGGCGCGTGTCAGACTTCCCCTCACGCGCGCCCACGCGCCCACGCGCCTCACGCGCCCCTGACCCCTATGCTGACGTCAGCATGACGTCATCTGATGACGTCACCAGCGCGTGTCTTCCACGCGCTGCGCGTGGCACGCCAGCGCGTGAGCCCCACGCGCGCGTGGTCGACGCGCGGTCCTTCCCTTTACAGCGATTCGCCGCCGCCTTCTTCTCCCTCGGTTTGCGTGCTGTCAGACTGTTCTTCTGCCATGTCTGTCTGTGCTTCCCCTTTTTTTTTTGTTTCCGTGCAACAACAAACAGACAATACACAGATGTATATACAAATAGACTAACAATTTATATATATATGTATAATTATTTAATTACGAATTTTAATTGAAACAACTTCAAAAATTCGTAATAAAAAATCTATACATCCTAAAATTATGAAAAAAATACCCAGACGATCTACAACACTTGTAGAACCCAGATCAACATTCAAAAATATTCTGAGAAACGATTTCTCATCAGACAAAATTAATCCATGATATAACTTGTAAAAATCATAATTAATTCATACAAGCACATAAAATTCTGAAATTTTTACCACAGATCTATATGCATACAACCTATGCTCTGATACCATTGTTGGATTTTTAATCGCAGCGGGGCATGGCAAAACACTTTTACACACACAAAATCCAAATAAAAGCATATAAATCGTGAATAAAAATTCGAGAGATCGAATCTAACCTTTAAAAATAATTCGGAGACTACGATCAGAGATCCTTAGCAGTTGCTCCTCAAGTGTGAAGCACTCCACCGGTATCCACCAAGAAAATGACTTTTAGGAGGAGGAGGAGGTGGAGAGAATTTGGTTTTCTGAAACTTTTGGGTTTCTGGGGTTAGAATAAAATAGGGTCTATAATAGTGTATTTATAGGCAAAATTTTCAGCTGAAATTTTCTCATAAATAATATTATTATTATCCCATTTATTATTCTCATTAATAATTAAAACACCTTTTAATTATTAATCCTTTTTCTAAACACTTTAGAATTAATTCTCTCTCTTGGTTTAATTTCCAAAAATTAAATCCTTAATTAATAATATTAAGAACTTTTCTTAATTAATTTATAATCAATTAAATCTCATTTAATCAATTATTAAATTTGCCAATTTATTATTTATTTCACAAATAAATAATTATTAGCCATTATTAATTAATTCCTCCACCATAAAATCATTCTCTTTTTATGGTGTGACCCTGTAGGTTCAATATTAAGCCGGTAGTAGAAATAAATAATAATAAAACTATTTTATCATTATTTATATAAATTCTCTAATTTATTAAATATGATTATTTAATTAATCACATTTATTCTACATCGTGAGTGATGCTTCTCAACATATCGCGACTATCCGGATAATATGAATTCACTGCTTAGAATACCAAGAACCTGTCAGTGAATAGTTACCGTACAATAAACTTCTTCTACCCTACAATGTCCCGATTAAATACAAGGCATGGATCTCGTGTCAAGCCTATCTAATTCAATCACTTGCTTACCATCTATTATGCGTAGTTCTATGCAAATTAGAAACTCCTTTCTAATTTCATTTACTCTGGCCAGAGATTCCTGAACTAGCATAAGTGGATCAGCCTTGAACATTCGCTTCCTATACTGGAAGGGGTAGATCCTTTATTGATCATACACTATCTTCGTGTACAAATTCCTATACCCAGAAGAGCCCTAATAATTGTCCCTGGAGACTAAGAACTAAACCAAAGCATAGTTCAGTGTACACAAGATGACTATGATGACCTCAAGTCTAAGGATACTTGTACAACTATCACTAAGCGAACAACTGCTGACACGTGAGTGAACTCCATCAGTTGTTCAGCTAGGCGAGTCATGTTCAGTGAACTTATTCCATAATAAGCACCTACATACTAGCTATAGTGTCACCACACAAATGTCTATGAGAACAGACATCCTTCATAATGAAGCAAGCATAGTATGTACCGATCTTTGCGGATTATTAATTACCAGTTAGTAATCCTATGACCAGGAACTATTTAAGTTTAGAGTTATCATTTTTTTAGGTCTCACTATTATGATCTCATCATAATCCATAAAAAGCTTTACTCTAAACTATGGTATATCTTATTTAAACACTTAAATACATAAAGCCCGTAATAAAAACAAAACAAGTCTTTATTAATATCAATGAAATCAAAACAGATTACATAAAAGTTATTCCTAAATCCTAATACATGATTGGACTTAGGACATATTCCTTTCAAAGGGGCCTTCCCAAAATGAGATAATTCCTTTTTTACCATTAGAAGCTAGGAATTCAACCACATCATCATCTCAAAAGGGTGAAGTGAGTAAAAAGAAGGGAAAGCAGGCACCCTTGACTGTTATAAATTAGAGTGGTGAGGACCAAATACAAATAGAGTCTAACATGGTCAAGAAACCAAAGAAGGAAAATAAATCTGAGTTGACCACTGAATTAGCCACCTCTGCATCCTCCCAAAAGGATGTAGTTAAAAAGGAGGGTTTAAAACGGACTCGAGAGGCATCCTCTCAACAGGGTGTCTCTATTGAACAAAGCACTATCCCTACTACATCTTGTAAAGAGTCTGCACCACAACTTGAACACATTCAAGTTTATAAAAGAAGAAATAAGGATGACACACACTCTGAGAGCACATCTTTTGAAGCTCCCTCATCTATTTAGGGAGAGCTTCCAACACTCAATTCTCAAATCACTAATCTAATCTCTTAAATTTCTTCTACATATAATGAAACACTTGTATCCACTTCACAAGTGCTTCCAACATCAAGTGACATAGTTCATGAAATTATGCTCACCACCCAGGAACCACATTCAGTTGGGGAGAGGCTACACTCTGGGGTAGACCTTGATAACACCAACAAAAACATATGGGTTTGTTAGTTCTTCCTGAAGACCCTGTGGTTATAACAGATGCACTTTCATATGTAAATCAATATTCACAGATTGAAAGGTTTGAGGGTAGTACTCATGAGGGGGAGCTATCTAAATCCTCTCCAATTCAATTGGAGGTTCCTTAGGTAGGGGCAACTCCCTTCAAAACCCTGGTTGAAATTGTTTTAGCAATTGAAGCTAGGAGTCCAATTATCAATGATCCAACCATTGGGGAGATAAGTCAAGCACATTCAGGTGCCAGTTTTTTTCAAGAAGAACAAGGGTTTGAGGTCATGGTACATGACAGTAACCTGGTCAAATCCCCTCGAATTCAAATGGAGGTTCCCACTCTTGGTGTATAACACACTGTCACAACCATAGTTTCTACTGTGAGTTCAACAGTGATTCTAATCACAGGGTTACCTACCATATCTCAACCATCCACCTCAACCCAAACAGATATACCATATACCTCTAACTCTACACAACAACCTTCATACCTCATCTCATAGTGGTTGCAGGATGCTCAAACTCAGCCTATAACCATGAATGACCTCCTTGTGGACCAACTCTCCGGCCTTACCAACATTACCCAACAACTTCTCACAACTAATATGTCCAATCAGGATTATCAGGCTATCTTGCTTTTTTACAAAATAGATGTTAAAGAACAACAACAAAAGATTATTAATAAAGCTGAGCAAGATGGCAATGTGGATGGTTGGCTAGACAAAGATTTCAGTTTGGAAATGGATGAGGTTTTGGTTAGGTTTAGAGAAGAGTATATCACTATCCTAGGAAGTAATGCCAAAACTCTCACTCCACAGGAAGTTTATGATGCTATTACAGAGGTCTACAAGGCACAACTCAAGGCTTTTCACCTCATTAGTAAAGCACTACAACAGACTCTGAATAGTCATCAAGACAGAATTAGCAGATTGGTGAAAGACAAACTGGATGACCTTTTTCCAACTCAGGTGGAAATCAAGAATAAATTCAAGAAATTTTCTAAGCAAATGGCAAGGTTTGATGTCACCGGTATGGAGCAGAGCATCAAAAATCTAAAGCAATCCTTTCTGGATCTGTATGAAGTTGTCTAGAAGCATATCACAAGTAACAATGACACAAGGGTCAAACTGGATCAACTGCATCAAGTTAGGTATGAACCTTCAACTCTTTTCATGGAGGGAATCAAGGAGTCTCTTCAAGCCATATTTGGTGCTTTTGTCTCATTAAGCTCCCAACCACCAATGTCAACATCCACTAATCTACAAATCCAAGCTCTTCAAGCTCAAGTCTCATCTCTACAGTTATCCAACCAAGAAAGGGAGTGTCATACATCTTTCCATCCACCAAACATTATAAATACTTCAAATCCCAAAGCAACGTGTCATGGCAAATAAGAAGCTGATAATGAATCTGGAAATAGATTTGAAGACAAAGCAGAATAAGACTGTTTAAGATGAGGAAATGATCAAGATACTGGGGAGACACTTGAGAGATGTTGAAACTATGTTGCCTAAAACTCAAATCAACACTAAGGATGATTTGGATGATGATGAACAGAAGAAAGATGATCAAAAATCTTCTGGCTCAAATCCAAGTCAATCATCTAAGGCAACTGGCAGCAAGGTGTATGAGAAAAAGAAGAGCAAAGATGACAAAAAGGATGATGAAAATAAAATAGAGAAGGTAGATAGGGGATTCAAAAAAAAATGTCCAAGAACTACAAGTCAAGATTCAACCTACTCAAACCTTTAAGCCTGCTATGAAGATTATTGAAGAACTCAATGTGCTTATAAATCTCAAGGACCTCATTAGGATAGAACCAGGCTATGAAGATTTCACCTAGTTTTTTGTACTATTGAACTAATGTAATTGCTCAATGTATAAATGTTGAAATTTGTCAAGTCTATCAATTTTTATGTATTTGATTTTAGCTTGGGCTTATTCTTGTTATCAGGCATGAATTTGTGATAAGCAATCTTCTCCTAAATTGGGGGAGATTGTTGTACAAGACATGCTTGTATAATAACAAGACTAAGTCACTTTGACAACCCTGAGATTTAGTTGTTTGATAATCAACTTTGTATTTCTATTGTATTACTTGAGTCCGTAAAATGGTTAGAAGATTAGACTGGAATATTTTTCTGTAAACGGATTCAAGCTAATAAATAAACTCTAGAAGAAGTGATCTTGCCTCAGAGAAAAGTGAAGAATCTTGGAGTTGAATAAATTGTTTTATGAAAAATGTTCTAAGACAAGATATCGACAAGTCACATATAAAGTAATATAGAGAAGTCATTCGAGAACTCCAGAATGACTTATCGAAAAGTCCAATATTTCCATAAGATACATCTGGGCCAGCCTTCCTTTCAAATTCTGACAGCAGGGATTTATTTCTAGTCATGTGCCCTGAACATCCACTATCCAAGACAAGAGTATTTTTCCTTTTACCCTGCAGTCAGAGGAGTGATTAATTAGAAGGATTTTTAAGGACCCACACTTGTTGGGCCCTCATTTTGGACAACTTAAGTCTTTGTGATTCAGGCTTACTTTTAACAGTTTTTCCCTTGTCAGGATTTGTTTATCAGAGGTAGGTTTAGTAGAACTAGAAGAATTAAGCACATAAGCAGTTTTATTAAATTTAGGAAAAGGTTCATAATAGTTGTGATACAGCTTCTAATAGGAACTACAAGTGTAAATTGAATGCCAACTACTACAATAATGAAAACAAGGATTTTATGGTTTGTAAAATACCGATCTACCCCTAACATCAGACTCGGGAATAGTAGTTTTCATTTTCTTACTCCTCCTGCAATCAATAGCAAGATGATTAGTATTACCACAGTTAAAACAAGTTTTTCTATGAGCATTGTGATTAAACTTATAGTTAGAATCCTTAGAAATACCTTGCTTACCATTCCTGTTTCTTTTAGGACTTTTTACTTGAGGTTTGTCAGTAACCTCAGATAATTTCTTTTTCAGATGTCTTTTAGACAAAAGTCCTATGTTCTTTTCTTTCTTAACAGTCCTAATGGTTTCCTCGTTTTTCTTTCTTTGAGTTTTATCACTTACTAACTTTTCTTGGGATGCTGAGGTTGAACCCTTCTCAAAGGTAGATTTGGGTTCATCAGCTTCTGAAGAGATAAACTTAACAGGAGTCTTGAGGGTAGTTTTATTTTCAGTGTCAACATCCTTAACTCCATCTACATAACCAAGACATTCCTTCCAGTTTTTCTTAGAGATCATCTCATGAACCTTTTTTCCTGAAACAGTCCAGGCTTGAAGGGTTTTCCTTTCATTTTCTAACTCATTTTCTAACATACTGTACTTAGCTTCCAATATCTTTGTTGTATGTTTAGCTTTCTCACATTCTTTTTGAATTTTAATCTGATTTACTAAGTCAGACTCCAACTGATCATTCCTAGATTTTAAAACTTCATTTTTAGTTAACATTCTATTATTCTCTAGAATCTTATTTTTAAAATATCCATGGAGAGACTTAAGAATAGATTTCAATTCATATATATCTTAAGTATCAAGAGAGAGTAAGGAATTTGATACCTTAGAATCAGAGGAAGCAGGAGCATCAAAACTAGCCATCAGTGCATAGCATGTTTCTTCATTTTCAGAATCAGTAGAATCCATCTAATCCTTGATTGATGTTATCAAGGCTTTGTTCTACCCTTTGTCATGCTTTGTCTTTTTCACTCTGTAGTAAAGTGACCAAGTTCATCACAGTTGTAGCACTTGATTTTTGACTTGTCGACTTTTCCAGCTTTAGAGTCATTTCCTTCTCTTCTTCCAGATGACTTCCTTTCTCCTCCAGTGAACTTCTTCCTGAAGTTTCCTTTCTTCTGAGACTTCCTGAATTGCATCCTCTTGAAGCCCTTAACTAGTAATGCAGTCGTTTACATGACATCAGAATCTGTCACATTCTCATCAGTTTCAGAATCAGTATCATCATCAAGATTTGATGATGAATCATCAGTATCTGATTCTGGCAGATTGTTCTTTTCACTTGCAGCTTCAACAGACCTATCTTTTGAAGCTTTAGCATTTACTTTCAAAGCAACTGATTTTCCCTTATTCCTTTTTCTCTCTTTCCTTTGCTGAACTTCCAAATCATGAGTTCTCAGCATGCTATAGATTTCATCCAGAGTGACTATCTCTAAATTATACTGATGTCGTATGATTGAAGTCTGAGTCTCCCATTCCTCATTCAAAGCTCTCGTAAACTTGGTGTTTGAATCTTCCAGATCATACACCTTTCTCACCAAAGATAGGTTGTTTAACAGAGTGAGAAACCTATCATAGATGTCAATGATACTTTCATCAGACTTGGCCTCAAAATGTTCATATTCTTGAATTGGAACAGCCCTTATGTTCTTCTTGATGACCATGGTTCCTTGACATTGAGTCTCAAGAGCATCCCAGATCTCCTTGGCAGTCTTGTTGGCTATAACCTTGTTTGACATCATGGAGTCTGTAACACCCCCAGATCCGGGGTCGGGGATCCGGGTCGTCACGATCTTTCTTTCCACAATATCACTTCACTTAATTAATAATAAATAACCTTATGCTGTGACCCCACACTAACACACACCACAACCCGTTATAGTCTCAGAGATGAAATTGAAATAAGTACAAGTCTTTGAATCCACAATTTAAAAGTTATTACAACCCAAAATGATTACTTGATAAATTTACAGTTAATTGCCATTATCTGTCACAAGTTATAATTATACATAATTTGATTCTCAAAAATAGAATGCCTTATCTACCAATAGATCTACCTCTGCAGCTATAGCAGCCACAACATCATCGGGAAGACGCGGGACGCTTCCCACGCGCTTGCGCTGGGTCTGCTGGAGTCTGGCCATCTTTCCTAACTGTTGTTGTGTGATGAAGAAATAAAGCAAGAGTGAGCCTTACAGCTCGCAAGATAATATATAGTGATAACAATAATATAAGTATCTACATGGATACTTACTAGAATCTTTTATCATGTGTAAGATAATTACTTACTAGATATAAGTAAGAACAAGGGATGAAGTTACCAAATACTTCACTACACTTATATCATTTATAAAGCTACTTGAACTACCACTGTTCAAAGTATAATGAGCTTTCAACAGTTCATCACATAGATGAGACTACAAGACAAGATTTGAATAGATTAAATCTTTGAAATGTTATTAAAGGAAATTAAGTTATGATATACTTCATTAAGTTCTGATATATATATATATATCCACATATACATCTTCTTTATACATTTCCTGAAAACCTCTGTCATGTAAAGTATGAACAGAGTTTGGAACATCCAATGAATTTGGAAAGGAAAGAATTTTGGCATAAACCTGATATCTTGCTGATCAGGCAAAGATACCAATAAGTAACCTTTTCTACTAGTAGATGGACGAATTCCCCACTGGTCATCACTCTGGCCACAATAGGACCTTATGCTGGACTACCACTCAGCCACTTATGCATTTGATAGACTCCCACTGAGCCACTTACACTATCATGGACGCCCACTGAGCCCATGTTGCTTATGCCGACTCAATAGATGGACTTACTTCCCGAACGTTGGGTAAGTAATCAATTCATTTACCAAAACTGCAACCTTGTTGCGAATATAAAATACACCATAGAGCCGGATCCCCTAGATTTTTGAGCGAGTATTCAAGTCCCCTTAAAATGGAAGATCTTGAATTTGAAAACAAGTTTTGGGATCCGCTCTACTCTTTTTAAATTCATTTTGATGACTCGAAAACATTTTTAAGAATGTTTGGAGTAATACTGATTTATTAAAATAAATCAGTCCCGATATGAAAGAAATATCTGAATATTATTATTTAAATAATATTCTCATAAAGAATAATTGAGGTAGAAGTTGGAAAACTTATACTTGAAATGAATAGCAAATAATCAAAGATATACTTATACGAAAGTAATATCTTTATTTGAATAATAAAAAATAAGTTTGATTATCGACACCTTATTCTTTAATACAATAAAGAATATTATTAAGTAATAAGCGGAGTCATAATACTTCGAATGAATACTATAAATAATATTCATAAAATAAAGGAGTCATACATCCTCGAATGAATATCCAAGTAATATTCAATAATACTCTAAAGGAGTCATAAGCCTTCGAATAATATTCGAAATAATATTCAATAAATAATATAAAGTTATCGAATAACCCTTATTCGATTAATAGTTTTGAAAACTATAACCATATATATATAATTATATATATATACATATATACAAAATCTACTCGGGATCCTCGACTCCCGGTTTTAGAAAATGTTTTCACCTTTTGGGTCCTTATAATAAGGGTATATGCAAAATACTGCTATCCTCTAGCATAGGTATTATCAACTGAACCAACAGATATATGGCAAGAATACGAAACAGGCATGCATATGTACCATATAACATGCTACAATATATCGCAATATTTGCTAATTAACCAACATGCATCTACCGCAAGATAATGCATATACATATATACATCACAACAACAGTATAACGGGTAGAAAACTTGCCTGAGCGACTTGGGGTGAGAAAAGGCTCGGGACGAGTCTGGTAACCTATAAACAAAAAGTAAGTTGGAATTAAACCAAAGTCACTTGTAAATCTATACTTTAACTAACTTAGACTCTAACGCTTGTTTTGCGCTTATTGATTCTCTTAAGTCACTCGAGTACCCTCGGCTCCACTATTTTTAATAATTTAACCTTTACGAGTTATAAGGCGATTCCTTCGCGAGTATCTTACCAACTGCCTAACACACTTACCATAAATGTTTCTTACCCCAATTAGTCATTTAAGGTCCTTAACCAAGGTTTCAAATTAAGGCGAGGGGAAATGTTTCGTTCGCGAAACGCCGTTACTTAAAATAGTCGTTTCTCCTAAACCGTGCATCGGAATCGAACGAACTACATATCAAAACGAAGCTCGTAACACGAGCTATCTAGACATGGCAATGGTCATAATCTAGCAGGGGGTTCTCGGGTCCTAATGTTATGCACAAAAACAGTCTAAAGAAAATCGGACGTTACGACGGCTATGTTTACGCGATTTCCCAAATTTAAACCAATTCAAACAACCACAATTTCAACTCCAATTCACAATCCAATCAACCTCCATCTAAACTACATTACAACGGCCCCAAATCAACTCAATTTTAACATTCATACTTATGCCTAAGCTTGAATTTAACTATACTACATTCTTTTAACCAAAACAACAAGATTTACCATTCTATTTCAATACCACTTCAACCCAAACTCTAAACCACAAACATTAAGCTACAATATCACCATAATAATCAAAATCATCTTATTAAACATAGGAATCTAGGGTTTGGAGATGATATACCTTACTTGAAGTGGTGGGAGTAGCTAGGAAGCCTTAAGAAGCTTTGAGAAGTCTTAGGAATGCTTGGATCTTAAAGGAAAACAAGAAAAATTCAAGTTAAAAACCTTGAAAACACTATTCATTGTCTTCTTCATTGATTTAATGAAGAAGATTGAGAAAGAATTGATGGCTTAAACTCATGATATAGCCCTAACTATGCATAAGGATGATTAGGGAATTAACTCACCAATTTAGGAAGCCTTGATCTTGGATTTTGAATTTTCTTGCCTTTGGAATAGTAAAAAGCCGAGAGCTAAAGAAGAAAATAATGCCTTGGTTTCTTTTTGTTTTGATGAAGAATGAATTATTTGGCTTGGTTGATTTGGTTTTGTTTTGTTTTTGGTTAATTACCAATTTAACCTTGATTTTGTGTGGTTAATAATCCACCACATCTCCTTCCTTCCCATGTCATGCCTATGTCATGTTGTGATGTCATCTTTCCCTCCTTGTCCTCTTCTCATTGGTTGGGTGACATCACTCTCTCTAATCCCTTTGATTAACTTCCTAATTGTTTGCCTAATAACCGCTGATCTGTTATACGGTTCGCTTAACTTTCGTTTTCATTTATCGTTTGAAGGATCATACCCGGGATCTTATTACTTAGGTTCCCTTAACCTTCCTCAATACATTATATTCCTTTTTATGATCCTCTATTATAATCCTTTAATTTAAATCCTTTTTATCATGTTACCTTATACTCAATTCTCTCCGTATCTAGTGTATTTCCGGGAAAAACCAAAGTGTTCAGAATTGGATTCTGACGATCTTTACATACACTCATATACCATATAGAGTACTAATAAAATCTCAGAATATCCATAACAGAACCCCTACATAGTGTGGCATGAAAAGTTTTCTCATTTAGCAAAAACACTATTCACAAGGGTTACAAAAAGTTCAAAATTTTGGGGGTTATTACAGTCTCCCCTCCTTAAAAGGATTCCGTCCCGGAATCAAATAGAAAACAAATGGGGGTACTTTTCTAGCATTGTGCTCTCTAGTTCCCAAGTTGATTCTTCCACATTATGATTCTGCCATAGCACTCTGACTAGCTTGATCACTTTGTTCTGAAGCACCTGCTCCTTCTTATCTATAATCCTTACTGGCTTCTCCACGTAAGTTAGATCTGGCTGCATATCCACCTGCTCGTACTCCACTATGTGTCTGGCATCCCGATGATACTTCCTTAGCATTGACACATGGAACACATTATGAACTTGTTGCAAGTTAGGGGGTAAGGCTAGCTCGTAAGCTAACTTTCCAATCCGTCTTAATATCTCAAAAGGTCCAATGTATCTTGGGCTTAGTTTTCCTTTCCTTCTGAACCTCATTAATCCATTCCAAGGGGATACCTTTAGCAGTACTAAGTCCCCGACTTCATATTCCTTGTCCTTTCGGGCTAGGTCTGCATATTTCTTCTGTCTGTCTTGGGCTGCTACAAGCCGTCCTCTGATAAGATCCACTATGTCTTTGGTCCTTTGGACCACTTCGGGTCCGAGCATCTTCCGCTCTCCTACTTCATCCCAGTATAAGGGAGATCGACACCTTCTTCCGTACAGGGCCTCATAAGGCGGCATTCCGATGCTAGCATGAAAGCTATTGTTATAAGAAAACTCGATCAACGGCAAGTGATCATCCCAACTCCCTTTAAAGTCTATTGCACAGACTCTCAACATATCCTCTAGTGTCTGGATGGTCCTTTCACTCTGCCCATCCGTCTGGGGGTGGTACGCAGTACTCATATTTAACTTGGTCCCCGCACATTCCTGAAAGCTCCTCCAAAATCTGGAGTTGAACCTGGGGTCTCGGTCTGAGACAATGGACACTGGGACTCCATGTTGCGTCATTATTTCCTTAAGGTAAATGTCCACCAGTCTATCGACTGTGTATCTCTCATTGATAGGAATGAAATGAGCTGACTTTGTCAGTCCGTCTATAATTACCCAAATGGCGTCGTGATTGGCTTTCGTCCTTGGCAAGCCTACAACAAAATCCATCGCTATTTGTTCCCATTTCCATTCGGGAATCTCCAGGGGTCGTAAGAGTCCACTGGGTCTCTAGTGCTCTGCCTTTACCCTTTGGCAAGTCAAACATTTGTTTACGCATTCTGCTACGTCCCTCTTCATGTTGGGCCACCAGTAATATTCCTTCAAATCCCTATACATCTTGGTACTTCCCGGGTGAATGGAATACCTTGAACTATGGCTTTCATCCAATATCTCATCTTTAAGCTCTTGAACATTCGGAACCCAAATCCGGTAGGAGTGCCTCATTATCCCTTTATCATCTTTCTCAGTATGGATCTCCTCTCTAGTCATCGACTCTCTGCCTTCATTCATTATTTTCTCTTGGCACAATCTGATCTTTTCCAATAACTCTGGCTGCATTGAGATCTCAAAGAGCTTTTCAGTTCCGGTTCCGGTTACCTTTACTTCTATTTCCATTCTCTCAAAATCCCTTATCAATTCTTCCGAAGTCGTTATCATTCTGAGTCTTTCCTTTCTACTAAGGGCATCAGCCACCACATTGGCTTTCCCTGGATGATAGAGAATCTCACAATCATAGTCCTTGATTAGTTCTAACCATCTCCTCTGGCGCATGTTGAGCTCTTTCTGCGTAAATATGTACTTGAGGCTTTTATGGTCTGTGAAAATCTCGCACTTCTCTCCATACAAGTAGTGCCTCCAAATTTTTAAGGCAAATACTATTGCCGCGAGCTCAAGGTCATGAGTAGGATATCTAACCTCGTATTCCTTCAGTTGTCTCGACGCATACGCAATCACTTTACCGTGCTGCATAAGCACACACCCTAGTCCTTTGTGCGACGCGTCACTATATATCACAAAATCTCCTTTTTCGTCCGGCAATGCCAACACCGGAGCCGTTATCAACCTTTTCTTTAATTCTTGAAAACTGTTCTCGCATTTCTCCATCCATTCAAACTTCTCTGTCTTATGAGTAAGTCGTGTCAAAGGGGCTGCGATCTTCGCAAAGTCCTGTACAAATCTACGATAGTAGCCGGCCAATCCTATGAAACTCCTTACCTCTGTGGGTGTTGTTGGCCTTTCCCAATTTGAGACCGCCTCTATCTTGGAGGGGTCGACCAATACTCCTTCTTTATTGATCACATGTCCTAAAAACTGTACTTCATTCCGCCAGAATTTACACTTCGAGAATTTGGCATATAACTGTTCCTCTCTGAGTATTCCTAGAGCTATCCTCAAATGCTCTGCATGTTCTGCCTCAGTTCTTGAGTAGATCAAAATATCGTCGATAAAAACTATCACACACTTGTCCAAGTACTTCTTTATGGTTAGCTTGTTCAACTCTCGATAGTCGATGCACAGCCTCATGCTCCCATCTTTCTTCTTAACAAATAAAACTGGTGCTCTCCACGGAGACACACTGGGTCTTATCATACCCTTATCCAAGAGTTCCTGCAATTGGATAGCTAATTCCTTCATTTCTAACGGGGCTAACCGGTAAGGTGCTTTTGAAACTGGCGCCGTCCCTGGGGCCAACTCAATAGCAAATTCAATCACTCTATCGGGTGGTAATCCCGGAAGGTCTTGTGGGAATACATCTTCAAATTCGTTGACTACTGGAATATCTTGTAAGTTGGGCACCTCCTTCTGCGTGTCCATCACATAGGCTAGGTAAGCCTCGCTTTCTTTTCGTAGCATCCTTTTGGCCTGGGCCATGGTCAAAAATCTCTGCATCTGCCTCTTTCCTCTAAATATAACTTCTTTCTTCCCTGGGACATTTAGCTTAACCTTCTTCCCTTTACAGTCTATCTGAGCATCATTGCTAGATAGCCAGTCCATTCCCAAAATTACATCAAACTCCCCTAATTTAAAAGGGATCAGATCAACACTAAAAGATTGCTCCCCTATGCCTATCTCACAGGCGGGGTGAATCTGGTTAACAGGAATAATTTCATGATTGGCTATTTCTACTTGTAAGGGTTCTATCAAGGGTTCAGCCTTAAGTCTTAACTTACGCGCAAGGTCCTTTGATATAAAAGATTTAGTTGCTCCCGAATCAAATAAAACATTTGCACTTACTGAATTTAGAGAAAGGGTACCTGCTATCACATCTGAATCTTTTATAGCATCCTGGACTGTCATGTTGAAAGTCCTTGCAGTAGGTGGCTTATTAGAAGCAGCCCTGCTTGCTCCCGAAGCTGCTGGTTTGTTCATTGGGCATTCCCTCTTCCAATGACCCGGGCGTCCACACTGATGATAAGTGGTGGTTGGAATGACGGCAGGGGTTGATGAATGGCACTTAGTTGAATAGTGACCTTCCCGGCCGCACTTAAAGCAGGTTACTGGCTTTCCTTTACACTCCCCAGCGTGATTCCTTCCACATATGTTACAGGCTGGCAATGGGGGTCGAGACTGGTTGGAATAGGACATTCTTGACTTCTGGCCGCTCTGGCTCACACTCACGCTCATTGGCCGCTTAAACCCAGTGTTCCTTCCTGGTAGGGACACTGCTCCTTGATTAAATCTAGTTGGGAAGCTCTTTCCTGCGGAACCTCCACCCATGCTCATACTTTTCCTCTTTATTCCTTTCTTCTCTCTTTCCTTCTGCATCTGTTCACTTCCGACTTCTACAATCGTTGCCTTTTGCACCAGAGTGGCATAGTCTGTAAGCTCAAGGATTGCCACCCTATTCTGAATCCACGGTTTCAGTCCCTGCTGAAACCTCCTAGCTTTCTTTTCCTTGGTGCTCACAAATTCCGGCACAAACCTTGATAACTCAGTAAATTTCACTTCGTACTCTGCTACAGACAAGTTATTCTGCTTTAGCTCCAAGAACTTGAGCTCCATCTGGTTTTCCATAAACCTCGGGAAATACTTTCCCAGAAACAACTGACTAAATCTCTCCCAGGTTATAATAGCATCTGTCTCCATATTTTTCTTGGCCTCCCACTAGTAGTTAGCTTCTCCTTTCAGAAGGTAGGTAGCAAATACAGTCTTTTATGCCTCATCGGTACTCAAAATCTCAAATGATTTCTCCATTTCCTTTAACCATGCCCTTGCCTCAACTGGGTCGGCTGATCCGTGGAACTCATGGGGCTTAAGGGACTTAAAAGCCCTGAAAGAGTTTTGCCACAGTATTGTTATTTCCTTGAGGGGGTGGGCTGGGTTGACGTTCCAAATTCTGCCTTAGGAGTTGCATGAACTGGCCCATGGGATCCATGCCTGGGTTTGGTACTGGTTGCTCAACCTCAGTTTCTCCTTCTTCAGCCTCTATCTCAAATCCCTCAACATCATATGTTTCCTCTTCCTCTTCATACAGGGAGTCATCCTGTTCCACATAATCCTCATCTTCCTTTTCACTATGTTCCTGGTTCCTATCATCCTGGTTATGGCTTCCCTGGTCCTCAGATCCAGGGTTCGCCCTAGTTCCAATCTTTCTTGGCGGCATGATTCTGATAATAAAAAAATTATTGGGAAATTCAACGTTAGGTCACAATCATATACAACATTGTGCCTTGCACAGCTCTTATAATGGGGAGAACGTATATCGTAATTCTATTATTTTATGAAAGTTCTAATACGAAGTGCAGTAATAATAATGATAAAAACAGTGATCTCGTCACTAAGGAACTGAACCGAAGGAAACAAATATATACATAATGCGAGAAATACATAGTTTGATCTGGTCAAAAGTACAACAGTGCTACAGCCATCTGTCCCAAAACTGATACACAAGAGTCTATCTGTCTAGTCAGAAAAAGGGATGCTATATACAAGTCAACTATCCCAGAAAATTGGCTCTTACTAAGGCCTCGGCTAACTAGACAACTAGACTATTCCATCGTCAATCCTGAATCACACACCGGAGCGGGTCAGCTCCCATACCCTTTCCATCGCACGACGGAAAATATAGTCGGCCTGCCGCCTGGAGATCCTACCATGCCTGTCCCCCTGGAGAGATCTGAGTCTCGCTCAGGATGTGAGCTCTATCCCCGTAAGCTCCCTCCTCAATGATCGGGGTATAGAAGCCCTAGTCTCATAAGCTCGGGTACGCCTACCCGCCCTCTCCGCATCCAACTCCCTCCTGGCCTCATCCAGTCGGGCCTCGGCAACAGCCACTCGGGTCCTCAGAACATCCTGAACATATCCATGAGCTAACGAAGACTGCCTGTAGGCAGGGTCAAGAGGTGGTGAATCCGGAGCCGCTGAGGGTGCCTCCTCGGTCTGCCTAGGCTCGGAAGTATGGGTCTCTGAGCTGTCATCAAAGGGAATCCAAGATAGTGGTGGAGGGGTAGGGGCTCTGACCACCGGAAGTGTGGGTAAAGGGGTACCAGCATACACTACCATAGGTCCAACACGCTCCTCAGCTACTGGGACCTCATCGGGGTCCTCCTCATCTGGAATAGCAATAACCTCTGTCTCTGACTCCTCTGAGGGGTCCTCCTCATCTGAAATAGCAATGACCTCCATCTCTGACTCCTCTGAGGGGTCCTCCTCATCCTCCTCCATCTCAGGCTCCTCCTGATCCTCAACATCTAGCAATGCCTCATCATGCTCACGCTCGAACATCTCAGGGTCCTCTATCTCAGGCGCCTACACATTAAACGAGCTAAGTTACTATCATGATACTTATAAGGGTTCCCGTAAGGGTTTTAACTGTCAGTGCTACTTTAAGTAGTCCGACCATGAACTTGGCAAGAGTTCTTATTATCTTTGTGAGTTTATTATTATATCGTCGCATCATCTCTGAGGTTTATAACGCTTAGCTCTGATACCATTTCTGTAACACCCCCAGATCCGGGGTCGGGGATCCGGGTCGTCACGGTCTTTCTTTCCACAATATCACTTCACTTAATTAATAATAAATAACCTTATGCTGTGACCCCACACTAACACACACCACAACCCGTTATAGTCTCAGAGATGAAATTGAAATAAGTACAAGTCTTTGAATCCACAATTTAAAAGTTATTACAACCCAAAATGATTACTTGATAAATTTACAGTTAATTGCCATTATCTGTCACAAGTTATAATTATACATAATTTGATTCTCAAAAATAGAATGCCTGATCTACCAATAGATCTACCTCTGCAGCTATAGCAGCCACAACATCATCGGGAAGACGTGGGACGCTTCCCACGCGCTTGCGCTGGGTCTGCTGGAGTCTGGCCATCTTTCCTAACTGTTGTTGTGTGATGAAGAAATAAAGCAAGAGTGAGCCTTACAGCTCGCAAGATAATATATAGTGATAACAATAATATAAGTATCTACATGGATACTTACTAGAATCTTTTATCATGTGTAAGATAATTACTTACTAGATATAAGTAAGAACAAGGGATGAAGTTACCAAATACTTCACTACACTTATATCATTTATAAAGCTACTTGAACTACCACTGTTCAAAGTATAATGAGCTTTCAACAGTTCATCACATAGATGAGACTACAAGACAAGATTTGAATAGATTAAATCTTTGAAATATTATTAAAGGAAATGAAGTTATGATATACTTCATTAAGTTCTGATATATATATATATATATCCACATATACATCTTCTTTATATATTTCCTGAAAACCTCTGTCATGTAAAGTATGAACAGAGTTTGGAACATCCAATGAATTTGGAAAGGAAAGAATTTTGGCATAAACCTGATATCTTGCTGATCAGGGAAAGATACCAATAAGTAACCTTTTCTACTAGTAGATGGACGAATTCCCCACTGGTCATCACCCTGGCCATAATAGGACCTTATGCTGGACTGCCACTCAACCACTTATGCATTTGATGGACTCCCACTGAGCCACTTACACTATCATGGACGCCCACTGAGCCCATGTTGCTTATGCCGACTCAATAGATGGACTTACTTCCCGAACGTTGGGTAAGTAATCAATTCATTTACCAAAACTGCAACCTTGTTGCGAATATAAAATACACCATAGAGCCGGATCCCCTAGATTTTTGAGCGAGTATTCAAGTCCCCTTAAAATGGAAGATCTTGAATTTGAAAACAAGTTTTGGGATCCGCTCTACCCTTTTTAAATTCATTTTGATGACTCGAAAATATTTTTAAGCATGTTTGGAGTAATACTGATTTATTAAAATAAATCAGTCCCGATATGAAAGAAATATCTGAATATTATTATTTAAATAATATTCCCATAAAGAATAATTGAGGTAGAAGTTGGAAAACTTATACTTGAAATGAATAGCGAATAATCAAAGATATACTTATACGAAAGTAATATCTTTATTTGAATAATCAAAAATAAGTTTGATTATCGACACCTTATTATTTAATACAATAAAGAATATTATTAAGTAATAAGCGGAGTCATAATACCTCGAATGAATACTATAAATAATATTCATAAAATAAAGGAGTCATACATCCTCGAATGAATATCCAAGTAATATTCAATAATACTCTAAAGGAGTCATAAGCCTTCGAATAATATTCGAAATAATATTCAATAAATAATATAAAGTTATCGAATAACCCTTATTCGATTAATAGTTTTGAAAACTATAACCATATATATATATAATTATATATATATATACATATATACAAAATCTACTCGGGATCCTCGACTCCCGGTTTTAGAAAATGTTTTCACCTTTTGGGTCCTTATAATAAGGGTATATGCAAAATACTGCTATCCTCTAGCATAGGTATTATCAACTGAACCAACAGATATATATGGCAAGAATACGAAACAGGCATGCATATGTACCATATAACATGCTACAATATATCGCAACATTTGCTAATTAACCAACATGCATCTACCGCAAGATAATGCATATACATATATACATCACAACAACAGTATAACGGGTAGAAAACTTGCCTGAGCGACTTGGGGTGAGAAAAGGCTCGGGACGAGTCTGGTAACCTATAAACAACAAGTAAGTTGGAATTAAACCAAAGTCACTTGTAAATCTATACTTTAACTAACGTAGACTCTAACGCTTGTTTTGCGCTTATTGATTCTCTTAAGTCACTCGAGTACCCTCGGCTCCACCATTTTTAATAATTTAACCTTTACGAGTTTTAAGGCGATTCCTTCGTGAGTGTCTTACCAACTGCCTAACACACTTACCATAAATGTTTCTTACCCCAATTAGTCATTTAAGGTCCTTAACCAAGGTTTCAAAGTAAGGTGAGGGGAAATGTTTCGTTCGCGAAACGCCGTTACTTGAAACGGTCGTTTCTCCTAAACCGTGCATCGGAATCGAACGAACTACATATCAAAACGAAGCTCGTAACATGAGCTATCTAGACATGGAAATGGTCATAATCTAGCCGGGGGTTCTCGGGTCATAATGTTATGCACAAAAATAGTCTAAAGAAAATTGGACGTTACGACGGCTATGTTTACGCGATTTCCCAAATTTAAACCAATTCAAACAACTACAATTTCAACTCCAATTCACAACCCAATCAACCTCCATCTAAACTACATTACAACGGCCCCAAATCAACTCAATTTTAACATTCATACTTATGCCTAAGCTTGAATTTAACTATACTACATTCTTTTAACCAAAACAACAAGATTTACCATTCCATTTCAATACCACTTCAACCCAAACTTTAAACCACAAACATTAAGCTACAATATCACCATAATAATCAAAATCATCTTATTAAACATAGGAATCTAGGGTTTGGAGATGATATACCTTCCTTGAAGTGGTGGGAGTAGCTAGGAAGCCTTTAGAAGCTTTGAGAAGTCTTAGGAATGCTTGGATCTTAAAGGAAAACAAGAAAAATTCAAGTTAAAAACCTTGAAAACACTATTCATTGTCTTCTTCATTGATTTAATGAAGAAGATTGAGAAAGAATTGATGGCTTAAACTCATGATATAGCCCTAACTATGCATAAGGATGATTAGGGAATTAACTCACCAATTTAGGAAGCCTTGATCTTGGATTTTGAATTTTCTTGCCTTTGGAATAGTAAAAAGCCGAGAGCTAAAGAAGAAAATAATGCCTTGGTTTCTTTTTGTTTTGATGAAGAATGAATTATTTGGCTTGGTTTTGTTTTGTTTTTGGTTAATTACCAATTTAACCTTGATTTTGTGTGGTTAATAATCCACCACATCTCCTTCCTTCCCATGTCATGCCTATGTCATGTTGTGATGTCATCTTTCCCTCCTTGTCCTCTTCTCATTGGTTGGGTGACATCACTCTCTCTAATCCCTTTGATTAACTTCCTAATTGTTTGCCTAATGACCGCTGATCTGTTATACGGTTCGCTTAACTTTCGTTTTCATTTATCGTTTGAAGGATCATACCCGGGATCTTATTACTTAGGTTCCCTTAACCTTTCTCAATACATTATATTCCTTTTTATGATCCTCTATTATAATCCTTTAATTTAAATCCTTTTTATCCTGTTACCTTATACTCAATTCTCTCCGTATCTAGTGTATTTCCGGGAAAAACCAAAGTGTTCGGAATTGGATTCTGACGATCTTTACATACACTCATATACCATATAGAGTACTAATAAAATCTCAGAATATCCATAACAGAACCCCTACATAGTGTGGCATGAAAAGTTTTCTCATTCAGCTAAAACACTATTCACAAGGGTTACAAAAAGTTCAAAATTTTGGGGGTTATTACAGAGTCAAGACTGTTATGCAAAATGTTTCTTACCTTTGCATCCTTCAGCACAACAACTGTTTCTTCTGGTGACCACTCAATCTTCATTTTCAACTGAAGATGTTCAGCAACAGTAGGAGTTGCAGGCACCAATTTTGTTGGCTTGTAGGGTCCAATATTGATTACGTCGAGGTAGTCTAGATCTATAGCTTCCAAGTGCATGAGCATCTTTACCTTCCATGTGGGATATTCATTCTTTTTCAGAATGGGAATTTTGATACTTTCATACTTGTTTAGAGACATTTTTAGGTTGTTTCCGATAGTAAATTATCAGTCCGCTCTGATACCAATTGTTTCCCAGTAGTAATATAATTGTTTAAGGGGGGTTGGATACAATTGTATAGATGTTTCGAACAAGTATAAAAATATAACAGTTCTTTATATTTCTAATAAAAACTGTTACAAACTCTCTCAAGAAATACTGATGTTCTTGATAGCTGCTAAGTCGTACAATACTCGACTTAATCACTATGTGATGACCTAAACTATGTTTATATATTACACAACTGCTACAAATCAATCTAAGATATGTATTATCAAATACTAACAGAAAATGATACATATCTTCAACTGAATATATAAAATCCTATCACTCAGAACGTAACAGATATCCATCCCTCAAAATAAGGAACAAAATTAATCTTCATAAAAGACTGCCTTCAGATGCTGATGATATGTAAATACTGATAGTGAATCAAATCCTGATGACGCATCTAATACTGATGACATCTAAACAAAGTTAGATTCTGAGCTTCTTCTGATCATTGAGAATCAGCACGTAACACAGATGATCTGGAATTATCTTGTCCATATTCAGATCAAACAAGAGATCATCATCCTCATCATCCTTATTAGATTTATCAGAATAAAAGCTCTCCTCGTCAGATTCAACAGGCACCTCATGTTCACTTTCATCATGATCGGAAAAGTCTCTATCAAATTCAAACAAATTCATCAACTCTTCATGAATTTCAATCTCATCCTGTGTTGTGGCGCCCTCCAAACCCGGGTCCGAAGTTTGGGGTCCACACACACACCTTATTAATAACCTGCTTATAGTAATGATAAAGATAACAATATGCAGTGACCCTACTTACCAACTACCACGGACCGCAACAGGTTAAAGTATGCACACAAGCCAAACACACTTACTTATATTACAAACCGTTCAAATCCCAATTATCCAAACTCAGAACTGAGTATTAAACATTATCACAAACTTTTACAAACTTAAATTATTCCAAAAGAAGCCTACTAACTCAACTCGATCAACCTGAACCCCTAGCTCTCGTGCTGGACTGGGGATCCTCGGTACCAACCGGTTCCTTCTTAATTGGAAAAAAACATAAACAACATCGCATAAATGAGCTAACTAGCTCAGCAAGTCACAATGACAAAACTAAGAATAATGATCATCGGGTGAATATGGTTATGATATCAAGTGAACAATGGATTATGATTTAGAATTGGATATTATATTTTTATTTTAAAAACCAAGGTTAGGCTGCTGATCAGTCACGCACTAACCCCGAGCAAAGCACACAACACTGCTCTAACTACTGGATCCAAGGCACACATTGGCCTAACTTGACCATTATATGGTCTGACCACGAATCTGGTCCACAATTTTATAAAAACAATCCAATTCTACCATAATAACAGAATAAGCAGTAATAAACAATAAACAGAATCATTAACAACATTGGACGTTCAATAATAAAAATGGTTTCAATCTGCATAAAGATCAATAGGGCATTTCCAAAGCTTGGCTGTTAGGTAGTGAAAGAATTGGATAACAAAAGAATCAATGTTTTAGGGTTTCAAGGATTTGTCCTTTCAAGCATATAATACAATGGTTTGAGTGTGTAAGCAATCTAGTTCAGTGTTTGATAATTAGTTTCTATGTATTTTTGGAGTAGTATCGTATATTTGAGGTTCGTATTTGGGTATACAACAATCAATGGTCTAGAAAGAATCAGGTTTATGGCTAAAGATCAATAACTGGAACCAGGGTTTTGGGTTCAGTGCTTCAAAGCACTTGTAATATAAAATAAGATTATCAATCAATACAATATCTCGAGAAAGTTCAGAACACTTGCATGGTACTAGTTTACTACACTGCAATTGCTCTCAATCACCACTGTCTTACTCCTTGACTACTTGTTTCCCTATCCTACGCCTTGCCTCTTCTGCTCATATATCATAAGCATCTATCAATATTCAACTCATACGATTCTATTTGACACATACTTCTATCTACCCTTCGTTTCACCCAAACCCGATTAACGGATTCAAAGTTACGCAATAAACCAGTAAACATCGAATATACAGACCGGCAGTTAACCAACAAGTCACATATAACACATAACACGTCACATAATCAATGGTATATCATTTATAAAGAAGTCTCGAGTCATAAATAGGCTTTCGGATATTTAAAATGATTTTTTTAAAACATTTTTCGGAATTAAAATGGGTCGTTGGATCAATTTTGGAGTAATAAACAGGGTTCGGTTGGCCCATTTTGGCTTCAAAACAATTTTATAATAATTATCGAGCCTTGAAAATAATTTAGAATAATATTTTTGTTATGGATAAAAAACTAATATATATAATTGCTGTATTTATTACTAAGGTACGGGAGCTCAAGGCCTTTAATGGCTGCTCTCGTGTTTCGTAGCTTAACTCTGCCTTTACGAGATGCCTACGTATCTCTGTGAATTAGAGAATCAAGCCAAAAAAATGTTGTTCTGATTTGTGGGGTGAGACCCCTTATATAGATGTGGGAGTCCTTGAATTGGACTTGGTATAGGAGACTTGGCGGCCAAGTCTCTGAATTAGGATAGACTTAGGAGTCCTAGGGAGTAGGAAGCTGAGTCCTTATCCCATGAGGTTCCTTGGAGGCCAATCTACAAGGATTTATATCCCCACTAGGACTTATCTTAATAGCTGTTTTTCTCCCTTATTTATTAATTATGAAATTAATAAATAATCAGGGTTTTTGGGCCTTCTTTGTTCCATCAGGCCTGATCTGGTCCATCAGGCCTGATCAACATGTTAACCTTTCTGGTCTGAATGCCATACATCTTCTTATTGGGCCTTGCAGCCCAAACTGTAATATTTAATTAGGTAATCAGGATTTATTTATCCCTATCATTTGCCCCCCAACTTTTGGGAAACCGTATAAGATTTCGCGAAAGTTAAGTTCATTTATTCCCTTATAGGGTTTCGTTTTTTGTGTGAAGTGTGGAGCGACCTACACGTTTACAATGATTTTTCCTTTTATTCAAGAATTATCTTAATTTCCAGGAATTTTTCCCTTAATTCCAGGATTTTTCCTTAATTTTCTAGGATTTATCCTTAATTTTCTGGATTTTTCCCTAATTTTCCGGGATTTATCCTTAATTTTCTGGATTTCCCCCCAATTTTCTGGCTTAAAATCGATCAGGATGTATACAAAATCGATCAGGATTCCTGATTGATTTCGATCAAGATCCTGATCGAACTAGCTCAGAAAGTAACACTCTAGTCGATTGGATCTTCGACCACGATCTATGCAGAATCGATCAGAACTCCTGATCGATTTCGATCAAGATTCTGATCGAACTAGCCTTCAAAATGACATTCTAGTCGGTTGAACCTTCGACCAGGATCTGGGCAGAATCGACCAGGATTCCTGATCGATTTCGATCAGGATTCTAATCGAACTAGCCTTCAAAGTGACATTCTAGTCGGTTGAACCTTCGACCAGGATCTGGGCAGAATCGATCAGGATTCCTGATCGAACTAGGTGGCTTTCTACCGTTTTGATCGAATGAAGTATCGATCTGGATTCGGTTTTGTGTCGATCAGGACTCTGATCGAATTCAATGGATTTCTTCCCTTTTGTTCGAATGATATATCGATCTGGATCCTCTTTTGTGTCGATCAGGACTCTGATCGAACTTAGTGAACTTCTTTCCTTTTGTTCGAATGAGATATCGATCAGGATACTTTTTTGTGTCGATCAGGACTCTGATCGAACTTAGTGAACTTCTTTCCTTTTGTTCGAATGAGATATCGATCAGGATACTTTTTTTGTGTCGATCAGGACTCTGATCGAACCATCTTAAAATTCTGGTCGATTTTCGACCCTTCATTTTCCATGGGAGCTTCTAGATTATTCCTGATACTTTTTGTAGATGGGCTTTTTTAGGTTGGGCCTGGGTACATGGGCCTAAAAATGCCTCGTATTCCGAGATTTTCGCTTATATAGGTGTAGTGTGAAGTGAGAATCCTCACTTCACTTCACATTTCTCATACTTTCTCTCACAATTCTCTCTGGAGTTCTCCCTTTGAGAAGGCGATTTCCGGCGACCTCAGCCACCGCAGCTCCACCTTTCTCAAGTTTTTCTGGGTTTCGAGCATTCAACCGAAGCATATCAATGGCGGATCATGACTTGGCTCGTTTGCAGAAGATGAATATTTCTAAGAGAGGTACAAACATTCAAATTCAATCTCCGTATACTTCCCTAATTGATATGATTAACTCTAGAGGTGATGAATATCCCTCTCTATCTGAGTTAGATTCGTATAACCATGGTAACACCTTTCATGAGTTAGATGGTAGAATCGAGTCCATGAACACCCTGTACAGACTTCCACCCCACCTTAGGATTACTCCAGCCGCCCCTGGGGATAGGACATGTAACTGGGAGGGGGATACCTTGTTTATTTATCGAGGAGCCCTGACCGCGGGTCTTAGGTTCCCATTCCATGAATTTATTCCTCGCTTACTCGCTGATGTACAAATCAACCCTTGTCAACTCCCTCCTAACGCTTGGAGGAACATTATCTGTTTTATGGTCCTTTGTGTTAGAAACAATTTTCCTCTTTTCGTAGCTGTCTTTAGGAAAGTTTTCCAATTCTATAATAGCTCCATGAGTCAACCGGGTTGGGTTTTAATTCGTCAACGGCCCAAAATCCCCCATATCTTTGATAGTAATTCCATAGTTGAGAACAACCCCAAACGGAGGGATGAGTTCGTTAGGCTGACCTGGGCCGGGGGTGATTGGGCCACACTCTTCCATAGGCCCTTTTGCAAAGTGTCAGATGGGAGTCCAGGTAGCATCAGGTTATCTGATGAGGAGGAGGTGGCCTATCAAGCCTTAATTTCAGATGATGGGAAAACAGACACCTGGACCCTCTTAGAGGAGTTTTCCTTGAAGAAAGTTGGTCTCTCTCAGGCCAGTGATAAGGGTAAATTTATAACTGGATAGCTATTTTTCCTTCCCTTTAACTGTACCATTTTATCTCTTGCAATTTAATATTCCTTCTATCTTTTTCTTTCAGCTTGCAAGGCCATCAATAACGTCAACAGGCCCAAGGAAGGGGAGTCTGGGCGCCAGAAGAGGGCCAAGCTAAACAGGGATCCCAGGAGCAATCCTGACGGTCCTTCTTTCCTTAAGCCCCACGTCCCGGTGGTCGAGCTAGGGGACGATGTGGATCCTCCACTTAAGGCACATTCCTTCAGGCCTAACTGGGGCTTCAGGAGGAGCGATACGGTGGTTGGGTCCACCAAACATGCTAAGGATTGGTCATACCATTCCATCACTCCCCACGATTTTACTGACATTGTTACGGGGAGTGATATCGAGACTATTGAGCTTCTGGGTTCTCAAGCCCAAGCTGCGGTAACTTTCTTTTTTCTTTTTTCTTTGAATTCCAACTTTCTCGTATTTCAACGAACTTGTGTTAACTCATATTTCTTTGCAGAGTAACACCTACTTCCAGGCGGCCCTCCATCAGGCTAGGTCCTGGAAGGGTAACTCTGATGGGTTTGAGAAGGAGATGAAGAAATGGGAGGAGAGAGCCAAGGTCCTGGAGAAGAAGCTGGACACGAAGAAGGAAGAGCTGGCTAAGGCTCATTCCGAGCTGGTGAAACTTAGGAGCGATAAGGATAAGCTCATTGATGACTACATGGATTCTGACAAGTTTAAGAATCTCTTGGAGATTCATGATGAGGGTCTTTATTCCCTACAGTTTACTCAGGGATGGGATGCGGCCGTAAAGGCGGTTTCTGAGAGGCATCCGGGCTTAGTCGACCCTAAGGACTTTATAAGTCCTGAGCAGGCTGAGACGGAGGACAACATAGATGCCCTCTTCAACTCCCCTCAGCCAGATGATCGCATCTTGGATCCTAACACTGCTTCTCCTCCCGCTTCTCCTGCGAAGGATGCTGAAGGTGCTGATAAGGAGCAAGAGAATGAAGGCTCCCGCATGGAGGAGTAGTTTTTTCATTTTGTAATTTTATCCTTAACTTATGTCTGGACTTTTGTTTGTATTAAAACTTATTACCCTCCGGGGTTATTTTATATGCTACTTTCCTTATTCGCATCTTTCTCCTTCATCTTTCCGATACTTTAATATGCATTCAAACTTGAACTAATTGGCCACACAAGTACTTTCACAACTCAGACATCCATAGGTTGAAATACGAACTCTTCAATTTGAAGTCTGGTTTTTCAAAACCTTACATAATATAGGTTCGACCCTTAACAATAATAACTTGACAATGTAAATTCTACTGGAATATAAAATCCTATACAAGCAAAGCTTCAAGGTGCTTTTAAACCTATTTGTCATCCAGACAAGTGAGAATCGTATTCAATTGCCCTACACATAGTAAACCTTCAGGTTTTGTGCATGCCAAGTTCTTGGGACTTCAAAACCATCCATTGTCTCCAGCTTGTAGGTTCCTCTACCTTGAACGCTCTTGACTTTGTACGGCCCTTCCCAATTTGGGGCAAGCTTCCCTTTCTGTCCTACCCCAGAAGCTTCTATCTTCCTCAAGACTAGGTCACCTTGTTTAAAGAACCTTTCTTTAACCCTTAGGTTATAGTATAATGAAGCCTTCTTCTGATACTCTACTATCTTTGCATGTGCCCCATCTCGCACTTCATCGATTAAGTCCAGAGCCATTGTCCTTCCTCATTTTCCTCAGCATTGAATGCCTGAATCCTTGGAGAAGAATGTGATATTTCCACGGGAACAACTGCTTCTGCCCCATATGGCAACATGAAGGGGGTTGCTCCAGTAGTGACTCTACAGGTAGTCCTATAGGCCCATAATATTGGAAGTATCTCATCCACCCAATTATTTCTTGATTTCTCGATCCTCTTCTTTAGTCCATCCAAGATTATTCGATTTGCTACCTCCGCTTGCCCATTGGCTTGCGGGTGAGCCACAGAGGTGAACCGTAACTCAATTTCAATTTCTTCACAATACTTCTTAAATTCCTCGTTATTAAACTGCGTTCCATTGTCGGTGACTAGGATATGGGGAATTCCATACCGGCACATAATATTTTCCCACAGGAATTGTGCAACCTGCTTAGTTGTGATCTTGGCCAAAGGTTTGGCTTCAATCCATTTGGTAAAATAATCAATGGCTACAATCAGGAACTTTCTTTGTGTCGTGGCCATGGGGAAAGGCCCTAGAATATCCATCCCCCACATAGCAAAGGGAATAGGCGAGTTGATAGAGGTCAGCATCTCGGGGAGTTTTCTAACAACTGGTGCATACTTCTGACAGCGATCACTCTTCTTCACATATTCTTTGGCATCAGTCATCATTTCTGGCCAATAGAAGCCTAAACGGGTTATCTTATGAGCCAAGGCCCTGCCCCCCAAGTGTTGCCCACAAATACCTTTATGCACTTCCTCAAGAGCCAAGCGTGCCTCATCGGGCCTGAGATACCTCAAGTAAGGAACAACAAAAGATCTTTTATACAGAATCCCATCTATCAAAGAGTACCTTAGTGCTCGAACAGTTAACTTCCATGCTTCAGTCGCATCGCTTGGCAACCAACCGGTTTGAATGTGAGCCTTGATGGGATCAATCCATGATGTCCCCAGGCCTATGGGAGCCACAAGCTTAACGTCTATGCTTCGTGTCTTCAAAACATGGAAGTACACACTTCCTGAACTTTCTTCTATCTCAGATGAAGCAAACTTTGATAACGCATCTGCCTTAATATTTTCTTCCCTTGGAATGTGTTCAACATGGCATTCATTAAATTGGGTCATCACAGCCCTTACTAGGCGGACATACTTAGCCATCGTATCATCCCTTGCCTCAAATTCTCCCTTTACCTGGGATATGATCAGTTTCGAGTCTCCACGGACCTTTAAGTTTTTGACTCTAAGTGTCCCAGCTAGGCCAAGGCCAGCTATCAGGGCTTCATATTCTGCCTCATTGTTTGTGGTTGGGAAATCTAGCTTCATAGCATACTCAATTAAGAACCCATCAGGGCTTTACAATACCAATCCTGCTCCACTGGAGTTTGTTTTTGATGCTCCATCAAAATAGAGAACCCAAAACTCTTTCTCTTTATCATCCTTCTCTCTGTCCCCATTATCGACTCTCTTATCTTGCGGTATGGTATCTTCCTGCCCCCGACTTCTTGGTTGGGTATGGTACATTCCACCATGAAGTCAGCTAGCGCCTGGGCTTTTATTGCCGTTCGCGGCTTATACTTGAGATCGAACTCTCCCAGCTCTATTGCCCATTAATCAATCTCCCGCTTGCCTTGGGACTGTGAATGATATTTCTCAGTGGCTGATTTGTTAGCACCTCAATCTGATGAGCCTGAAAGTAAGGATGCAGTTTTCTCGAAGCCATTAACAAGGCTAGAGCAAATTTCTCAATAGTTGAATAATTCAATTCAGCACCATGCAGAATTTTGCTGATATAATATACGGGTTTCTGGACTTTCAGCTCCTCCTTAACCAACACCGCGCTCAAGGCGCTCTCTGAAACAGCCAAGTACAAGAATAAAACTTCATTCAAAGATGGTCTGGCCAACAACGGGGCAAGAGCGATATATTTCTTTAACTCTTCGAATGCCTTCTGGTTTTCCTCATTCCATACAAAGTCCTTGATGTTCTTTTGTGACTTGAAGAATGATAGGCACTTATCTCCTGACTTGGAGATGAATCGTCCTAGCGCAGCAACCTTTCATGTGAGCTTCTGAACATCATTGACGGTTTTTGGTGGTTCCATGTCTAGGATTGCCTTTATTTTGTCAGGGTTAGCCTCTATCCCCCTCTTGGAGACCATCAATCCCAAAAATTTTCCAGATCCTACTCCGAAAGCACATTTTGTAGGGTTTAACATCATCTTATGGTACCTCAGAACCTCAAAAGCTTCCCTCAAATGGGTTATATGATCTGTCTTTGCTAGACTCTTGACTAACATGTCATCAACATAGACTTCCATAGTCTTACCAATAAGGTCCTTAAAAATTTTATTTACCAACCTTTGATAGGTGGCTCATGCATTCTTAAGACCAAATGCCATAACAAGATAACAATAAACACCAAAGTCAGTGATGAATGATACCTTTGGAATGTCATCCTTATGCATTTTGATCTGGTTGTATCCGCTAAATCCATCCATGAAACTCAGCATCTCATGCCCAGCAGTGGCATCAATCAAAGTATCAATCCTTGGCAACGGAAAACAGTCTTTAGGGCATGCATCATTCAGATCAGTGAAGTCTATACACATCCTCCACTTTCCATTAGCCTTCTTCACCATTACAGGGTTTGCTAACCACTCCGGAAATTGAATCTCCTCAATGAAACCAGCCTCTAAGAGCTTTTCTACTTCCTGTTTTATAGCCTCTTATCTTTCCGGGGCAAAATTTCTTTTCTTTTGTTTCACTGTCTTACGGCTTGGATCCACGTTTAACTTGTGAGTAATCTGCTCCGGGTCTATGCCTGGCATATTAGCTGCTGACCACGCAAATACATCACTATTTTCTTGCAAAAATTTCACCAACTTCCCTCTAAGGAGCTCTTCTAATGTGGCTCCAATGAAAGTCATCCTCTCATGATTCTCGGGGTCTAAAGGAACCGAAACCAAGTCTTCTGCTGGCTTTCCTCTCTTCTCATCATTTTCTCGGACATCCATATCTTCAATAGGAAGAACCTACCCCCCGACTCCATCTGCCCTCAAAGAGGCCACATAACAGCTTCTAGCCATTTTTTGATCTCCTCTCTCTTCTCCAATCCCGTTCCAGGTGGGAAACTTCATGACTGAATGGTAGGAAGAAGGGACTGCCTTGAAGGCATGTATCCCTGTTCTTCCCATGATAGCATTATAGGTTGAACTAGCATTTACTACCACAAAATCCAACATCTGTGTTGCTTGCCTTGGTTCCGTACCTATGGTGGTTGGCAACTTGATTATCCCTTCTACAGGACATTCTACTCCAGCAAATCCATATATCGGCATGTCGGTTGGTGTCAACTGGGAGTTGTTATACCCCATCCTTAGAAAGGTGTCGTGGAGCAAGATATCCACAGAAGCACCATTATCCACAAGGACCCTCTTAACCGGGCTATTTCCTATTATCGGTGTTATGACCAGCGGGTCATCATGAGGAAACTTTACACCCTCTAGGTCAGAATCATCAAAAGCCAATGTTACTTCTATCATGGCCCTCTTCGGGGCTTCTCCAACAATATGCATAACCTCTCTGGTATATGCCTTTCTGGAATTTTTGGACAATCCAGCAGCAGTTGGACCCCCAAAGATCGTGTTTATCACATGCCCTCGAGGTCGCGGCCCTCCAAAAATTGCATTTATAACCGGCCCTCTAGGTTGGGGATTCCGCCCCTGATCGTCTTGGTCCCTCCTACGATCTTCAAAGTTCTTCCTTCCATTATTATTCATGTCCCCTCCTTCTCCAGTATACTTGTTCAATCTTCCTTTTCGAATCAAAAACTCAATTTCGTCTTTCAATTGCCTACACTCATCGGTGTCATGGCCAACATCTTTGTGAAATCTGCAATACTTGCTCTTATCTAGTTTTGCGGGATCAGCCTTCAAGGGCTTAGGCCAGCGAATATCTCTATCTTTCTCAATCTCCATCAAAATTTGGCTTCTAGGAGCATTCAGCTTAGCATATTCAGTGAACTTTTGCCCAGGTCCTCTCTTCTTGGGGGTTGAATCAGAATTTTGTTCGGTTCTAGGATACTTGTCCTTAGCAATATATTCTAAATCAGTTTTCCGCTTCTTGTTTCCAGTGGGCTCATTACTTACTACGGTCTTCCTCATACTTTCTTCAACCTTGATATACTTCCCTGCCCTCTCTTGGAGCTGCAACATGCTTTCAGGGGGACGTTTGGCCAAGGACATCTTGAAAAACTCATCCCTAGTTCCTTGTTGCAGTGCTATCATGGCTACCTTATCATCAAGGTCCGGGACTTTTAAAGCCTCCTTTGTGAAACAATTCAGGTAATCTCTCAAGGATTCCTTAGCTCCCTGCACAATACTCATAAGAGATGCTGAACTTTTCTCATGGACTCTCCCACTGATGAATTGCTTAATAAAAGCCTGACTTAACTCTCTGAACGATCCAATAGAGTTTGGGGGTAAGCGACTGTACCATCTTTGAGCCATACCCTACAAGGTTTGAGGGAAGGCCCGACACTTTATAGCATCATTCACGGGTTGCAGCAGCAGTGCATTAGAGAATGTCCTAACATGATTAGCGGGGTCTCCCGTGCCATCATAGGCTTTGATAGTGGGCATCTTGAATTTCCTTGAGATATGGGCATTCATTATCTCTTCAGTGAAGGGCGGAGTTGGATCATCAGGATCTCCAAGGGGAAGGAGATTGCTGGGATCAGTTCTTGGGACAACAGCCCTTCTCCGTACCGGACCATCTAGGTCTATGATAGGAGGAGGATTTCTCCCCCTAGGAGGTATCTGGGGTCTGGTGGCCTGGTGAGCCTCCAAGTCACGCCTCAGCCTTTGGATCTCGGCCTCATGAGCCCTGATCCTTTCCTGCACTTCTTGGGGATTCGCCCATTGGGTGCTTTGAGGGCGTTGCCTTCCATCGGCCATCGGCTCTTTGCCAGGACGCCTCCTTCTTGGGGCCACTTCATCATTCGAAGATTCGGAGTCTCTCTCGGTGTAAGGACCAGAAAATTCCCGATCATCGGGGATAGGAGCTAACCCTCGTATATAGGGGGAGATTGCCCTCGTGCTTCACTTCGCCCAGCATATCCACTTCCTCCAACCTCGGGGTAAAGTGGCATCCCATAAGGGGGGTTAGTAGTAACAATAATTGAATATTCATACCCGACGGGTCGAGAATTCACAGGTATATGTACTTGTTGAACTTGAGGATTCGTACCTTGAATAGTCGGGGGAGTCGTCCCTTGTGGCTGAGGTTGAGTTGCCCCTATCTGGGCTTCCGCTTGATTAGATGCATAAGTAGAGTGGGGAGGTATCTCCACAGTTGATGAAATCACCTGGGTTGTCCCCGATGGTGTTCCTTCTTCCAGAGTTCTAATTGTTCTCCGTGTTCTCACCATGGTTGTTGTTGTGCTTTCCCACAGATGGCGCCAAATGTTATGGATAAAAAACTAATATATATAATTGTTGTATTTATTACTAAGGTACGGGAGCTCAAGGCCTTTAATGGCTGCTCTCGTATTTCGTAGCTTAACTCTGCCTTTACGAGATGCCTACGTATCTCTGTGAATTAGAGAATCAAGCCAAAAACGTAGTTCTGATTTGTGGGGTGAGACCCCTTATATAGATGTGGGAGTCCTTGAAGTGTACTTGGTATAGGAGACTTGGCGGCCAAGTCTCTGAATTAGGATAGACTTAGGAGTCCTAGGGAGTAGGAAGCTGATTCCTTATCCCATGAGGTTCCTTGGAGGCCAATCTACAAGGATTCATATCCCCACTAAGACTTATCTTAATAGCTATTTTTCTCCCTTATTTATTAGTTATAAAATTAATAAATAATCAGGGTTTTTGGGCCTTCTTTGTTCCATTAGGCCTGATCTGGTCCATCAGGCCTGATCAACATGTTAACCTTTCTAGTCTGAATGTCATACATCTTCTTATTGGGCCTTGCAGCCCAAACTGTAATATTTAATTAGGTAATCATAATTTATTTATCCCTATCAATTTTAAAGCTCGAAACTATTTTTCGGAATTTTTAAATCATTTTTAAATAATTAAATCTAATTAAATAATTAATTAAAATCAATTAATAATTAATTAAATCAATTAATCAATTAATTTTCGAATTAATTGATCAATTAATTGATTAAAAATAAACTGAAATTAATTAACTAATTAATTCAGATTTATTTTTGAATTAAAATTAATTTTTGGAATTAAAATAATAAATTTTGGAATTTTCAGAAATTAAAATCGAATTTTTATAATAAAATAAATAAGAAATATGATTTTTGAATAATTTTAAAACAGGAATCCTATTTTTGAAAACTCTGGAAAGTTCAGGGACTGAACTTCATCGTTTTCATAAGATAAGGTACTAATTGCAATTTTGACAGGGGTCACCGGGAAAATGTTGGGGGTGGCCGGAGAACACGTTCCAGGCATCCTCACCCCACCACAAGCTCCAGATCACATCTACAGACAACCAGGAATCGATTCATGCAATCAAAACATATTAATAACCCCAGACTTGGCCGGAAATTGGCCAAGAACATCGCTGGTTTCCGGCGAAACATCGAAAACTTAAAAAGACAACTCCCTACAATTCAAGCATCCTCTGTTAACGATCTATATACCAATCGATTGCAAATTTCATCAGGAACATAATCCACTATAAATCAACAGCTAATAACCCCTAAATCAAAAGGCCCAAAATTTCAATTGAAAACATTCATACGGGTTATAAACCCTAATTTTAAAATTCGAGAATTAAACCCACTTTTGAGCATGTTATTGAACTCCAAATCAAACATATGACATATGAAAATCATCAGGAAAACAAGCTCTACAACATGCAATCATCAAATCATACAAACAATCATCCGAACAAAAATTCATATTTTTAATAAAAATAATTCGAAATTAAATAAAAATATAGAAAAATAACCTTGATTTCTGCAGTTCTGAAACTTGAAGAAACTGAAAGAACACCTTAAAACCTCTGTTTTGGTTACTCGAGCATTCCAAACGGAGATCAATAACACCTTCAATTTGTGGTTTGATTTTCAGAAGGGTTTATGAATATAAGGATTTTCTCTGGAAATTTATATAATTACTGACTGTAAATAATTTTGATACGAAATAAAATACGGTAAAAGGCTATTTTTAATTGCAGAAAATTAATATCCCGTTGGATCATTCCGGATATAGAACGGTACGTTTATTTGTAAAAAAACTGATCCAAACGGTATCGGTTTTCGGGATAATTATCCAAATCAGTACAATTTGTACTGCGGTCTTGGTCTCAGCGCCTGGTTACATGTACTACGAGGTGATAATTGTGATAGTTTAATAAAAATCTCCCGTTTATCAAAAATAAGAGTTTTATTGATTTACCGAAACGAATATTATATCAAAAATGTTGCGCCGGGACCCGCGCAGGACAAACCGTACGCCGGATCGAAAAAGTCGAAACATGGAATATGCTCGGAATATTACAATTAGGTTAGGAAAGAGTTCTCGGAAGAGTTTCGGGTTCCAAAAACGTAACAACGGATAACGTCGGTTGGTTCCCATTTTTATAAAATAGATTTTAAATACCCGTAAAAAGATTTTATAAATTTCATATGATTCTTATAAATTCATAAATCAACATAAAAATAATTAGGAAGATATACAATTATCTATATTTTATTTTGGACATATAAAAATTAAAATACTCAATTAATAATATTTTTAAACATCCAAACACATTTAACACTTAACAAATAATTCAAAGGATAAATACTGAACACATATAATAATTATTTATTAGCAAAAAATAATTACACGATATATCCCGGATATTACATCATTCCCCCTTTAAAAGGATTCTGTCCTCAGAATCTCCTAAGAGAACAAACGAGGGTACTTTTCTCTCATATCACTTTCTAACTCCCAGGTTGACTCTTCAACCTTTGGGTTTCTCCATAATACTCTTACTAGATTTACCACTTTATTTCTCAATACCTTCTCTCTTTCCTCTAGAATCTCTATCGGACTCTCTACATATGACAAATATGCCTGAAGCTCTATTGGCTCATATTCTATTACATGCCTGGAGTCTGGATTATACTTCTTAAGCATCGATACGTGAAAAACATTGTGAATGTGCTCCATGTGCGGAGGTAACGCCAATTCGTAAGCTACTTTGCCAACGCGCTTTAGAATCTCAAAAGGTCCGACATATCTTGGGCTCAGCTTTCCTTTCTTTCCAAACCTCGTTAGTCCCTTCCACGGTGATACTTTCAGTAATACCAAGCTTCCTTCTTCGAATTCCATGTCTTTCCTTGACTGGTCTGCATATTTCCTTTGACGGTCCTGTGCGGCTATCAATCTCTTTTGGATAATTTCCACCACTTCTTTTGTTTGCTGTACTAGTTCAGGTCCAAGTATTTTATGTTCTCCTACTTCGTCCCAATATACTGGAGATCTGCATTTGCGTCCATAAAGGGCTTCATAGGGTGGCGTCCCAATACTGGCATGATAACTGTTGTTATAAGAAAATTCTATCAGTGGTAAATGCTCGTCCCAACTTCCTTTGAAATCAATAGCACAAACACGTAACATGTCCTCGATTGTCTGGATCGTTCTTTCACTTTGGCCGTCCGTCTGTGGGTGGTAAGCTGTACTCATATTTAGTCTTGTTCCCAAACATTCTTGAAAACTTTTCCAAAATCTTGAATTAAATCTTGGATCTCGATCAGATACGATAGACACCGGGACTCCGTGACGAACTACAATTTCCTTCAGGTACATATGGACCAACTTGTCGAGTGAAAATCTTTCATTTATAGGCAGAAAATGAGCTGACTTGGTAAGTCTATCCACTATAACCCAAATGGCATCATGATTAGCCCTTGTCCTTGGTAATCCAACTATGAAATCCATGGCAATATGTTCCCACTTCCACTCTGGAATCTCCAATGGCTGTAGCAATCCACTTGGTCTTTGATGTTTGGCTTTAACTCTCTGACATGTATAACATCTGCTAACCCATTCCGCAATTTCCCTCTTCATATATGGCCACCAATAATTTTCCTTTAAATCTCTGTACATTTTGGTACTCCCTGGATGGATTGAATATCTTGAATTACGTGCTTCCTGTAAAATTTCATTCTTCAGCTCCATCACCGGTGGAATCCAAATTCTTGAAGAAAACCTAAGAATAACTTGATCATCTTTCTGCGTGCACAATTCCTCACCTACCAAACGATTTATATCTTGATCCATTACATTTTCCTGACACTTCTTTATTTTCCCTAGCAACTCCGGCTGAAAAGTCATATTGTACACTTTTACTTCATTAGGCCTGCAAACTTTAATCTCCAATTCCAGGCTCTGAAATTCCTTATATATCTCTTCAGGTACTGATATCACATTTAACTTTTTCTTCCGACTCAACGCATCTGCTACAACTTTCGCTTTACCGGGATGATAATTAATCGAGCAGTCGTAATCCTTGATCAATTCTAACCATCTCCTTCGCCTCATATTAAGCTCCTTCTGTATGAATATATACTTTAAGCTTTTGTGATCCGTGTAAATCTCGCACTTTTCTCCATACAGATAATGTCTCCAAATTTTCAAAGCAAAAACTATGGCTGCTAGCTCCAAATCATGAGTAGGATATTTCTGTTCGTGTGGTTTCCATTGCCTTGACGCATACGCAATCACCTTATCGTGCTATATTATAACGCATCCTAGTCCTTTATGAGAAGCATCGCTATAAATTACAAAATTCCCTTGATCGTCTAAAAGTGACAAAACAGGTGTTGTGATTAATCATTGCTTCAATTTCTGAAAACTTTCTTCGCACTTGTCGTTCCATATAAACTTTTCATTCTTCCGTGTAAGCTTTGTCAATGGTATTGCAATCCTTGAAAAATTTTGAACGAATCGACGATAATATCCCGCTAATCCCAAGAAACTTCTTACCTCGGTGGGTGTTCTCGGTTTCCCAATTTGTAATTGCCTCAATCTTTGCTGGGTCCACTTTGATCCCTTCATTACTGACTATGTGTCCTAAGAACTGAACTTCCTGTAGCCAAAACTCACACTTCGAGAATTTAGCATATAACTTCTTTTTCCTTAAAATCTCCAAAGCTGTTCTCAAATGTTTCGCATGATCCCCTTCCGCCTTTGAATAAATCAAAATATCGTCTATAAACACAATAACGAACTTGTCCAAGTATTCCTTGAAAATTCTATTCATCAGGTCTATAAACGCTGCTGGGGCATTGGTCAATCCAAAAGACATCACTAAAAATTCATAATGTCCATACCTTGTTCTGAAAGCTGTCTTTGGTATATCTTCTGGCTTAATCTTCAGTTGATGATATCCCGATCTTAAGTCAATTTTGGAGAAAAACTTGGCTCCCTTCAATTGGTCAAATAGATCGTCAATTATGGGTAACGGATACTTGTTCTTGATTGTAAGCTTGTTGAGCTCCCTATAGTCGATGCACAGTCTCATACTTCCATCTTTCTTCTTGACAAATAATACCGGGGCTCCCCACGGGGACACACTGGGTCTGATTACTCCTTTCTCTAACAGCTCTTGCAATTGCTTCGCTAGCTCTTTCATCTCAACGGGCGCCATTCTATACGGGGCCTTGGATACCGATTCTATTCCAGGTGCTAAGTCGATTGCAAACTCAATTTCTCTATCTGGAGGAAGTCCTGGTAACTCGTCGGGAAACACGTCTGGAAATTCATTCACTACTGGAATATCTTCAAGTTTCGCTGGCTCCTGACTCCTATCAATCACATATGCCACGAAATGCTCGCATCCTTATCGTAGTAACTTTTTGGCTTGAATCATCGTTAAGAACTATAATTGTTTCTGGCCCTTGAATGTTACTATTCTTTCGTCTGGCGTCTTCACCATTACCTTCTTATTTCGATAATCTATCTGGGCATCGTGCTTAGATAACCAATTCATTCCTAAGATAACGTCAAATTCTCCTAACTTAAATGGTATCAAATCTACACAAAACTTACTACCAGAAATCTCAATCTCACAATTCCCACAAACTTAATTAACAGATACTCGTTCTTGATTTGCTAATTCCATAGTCATTATTTCATTTAAATATTCAACTGGGCAATTTAGCTTACTTAAAAAATCTTGTGAAACAAACGATCGAGTTGCTCCCGAATCTATTAACACTTTGGCACATAAAGAATTCACATTAAGCGTACCTGCCACGACATCACTATCCTGGATAGCATCCTTTACAGACATATCAAAACTCTGGCCCTTGGAGTCTCATTCACTGCTGGAGTAGATCCCATAATCCTCAATGCATTACTGACTGGGGTTGGTGTCTTGCAATCCTTGGCTATATGTCCTGGCTTCCCACATTTAAAGCACGTAAATCCAATGGCTGGAACCTTCACTGCTGGATTCCGAATAGGCTGATCCTTATTTGTTGGCTCTCCTGCTGGCTGATTTCGGCACACCCTTGAATAGTGCCCTTTCTGATTGCACTTGAAACAAACTATATTCAACTTATTACAAACTCCTCCATGCTTCTTCCCACATACCTGACAATCTGGAAAAGTTAATCTCAACTGATTTGGCTGATTCGCATTAACTGGACGGTTGCCCTGGCTTCCGTCGCCTGCATTTTGTCTCTTGAAATTAAAATTTCTTCCTGGCTGAAACTTGCCCTTCTTAAAATTTGGAAACTTCCCTGGTTGTGACTGACCTTCATTCCCTTCAAATTTCCTTTTCTTGCTTTCTTTCTCCTTTTGTGACATCTCACTCTCTGTCTCTGCAATCATAGCCTTCTGTACAACTCCTGCATAGGTATCCAATTCAAAAATGGCTACCTTCCCTCTGATCCATGGCTTCAAACCTTGCTGGAATCTCTTAGCTTTCTTCCTGTCAGTATCCACATATGACGGCACATACCTTGACAATTCCTCAAACTTACTCTCATAATCCGCCACCGACATATGCCCTTGCTTTAATTCTAAAAACTTCAGCTCCATCTGGTCTTGGACAAACTGAGGAAAATACTTTTCTAAAAACAACTCCTTAAACTTCTCCCAAATAATAACATATGTTCCTTCCAACGTCTTCACCATCTCCCACCAATAGGTGGCCTCATTCTTCAAATAGTAACTTGCAAACTCAACCTTCTGTTCTTCCTTGACTTTTACTAAGGCAAATGCCTTCTCTATCTCCTTTAACCAAACATTTGCTTCAATCGGCTCTAATGAACCCTTGAATTCTAGTGGGTTTACTACCTGAAAAGTTTTGAAAGTTACCTGGGGATTGGTATGTCTTTGTTGTTGTTGTGTCAGGTGAACTATTTGTTGGGCCAGGATTTGAAGGATCTGGGCTATTGCTGGGTCTATAGGTCCTGGGTTTGTATTCTGATTTGTATCATCTTGGTTGTTATTATTGTTGTTGTTAGTTTCTTCATTTTGGGTGTTGGTGCAGGTATTTCTTCTGGAAGGCATTTTTCTGTAAAGAATCAAACAACTTATTTAGCTTTTAAATCAAATTCTTTGCATAAAAGAAAAGTTTTGTAAAACAGAAATATCTCTTTTTGAAAACAGTTGTAATAGTTGAACTAAGTAAATTGCATGCTTCTTTACAGAATATAAACAGTTATGGAAAACAGGGTACATGGTATCACAGGGGTATAACTGGTGCAATAAATAAGGTAAAGTAAAACGGGTGCAGTAAAATAAATGACAATACTGGAAAGGAAAAAGGTACTGATATATATAGATCAAAAGTTTTGGGTAGTACAAGCGTAAAGACGCTTCGAAAGTAAAAGCAAAAAGGGTACAACAACCTACTCACTAGTCAGCATAGCTAGTCTATAAATACAACCCAAAAGTCTATTGATACATACTACACACTACTGTGCATAATACATAACCATCACAATACTGCTCAGCATCTCTGGATCTCTGACTCATGGCAAGTCTGGACCTCCAATCTCCTCAAGCTCCTCTAGAACCCACTTAGCCCACTCCACTAGGAAATCAGGGGTGATGTTCTCATGTGTAGCCTCAGCAATCCTCACTGCAGCTGCTCTACGAAATGCCTGAAGCCTCTCTCTGAGTCGCCTCTCACCACTCCCAACCTCTCTGGTACGCATAATATGCAGTAACTCCTGAATCTGACCCTGTAGGAATCGCTGCTCCATAAAGCAAGCCTCAAACTGATGATATGGGATAGGATAGGAAGAGAACTGGAAAGGTAATCCTGTAACTGAGTGACTAGTAAAGCCTGAATCAGCAGGTGGGGGTCCTCTGATAGGTGGCCTCATGCCTGGGGGTGGAATAGCCTGCAATGATACGGGCTGCAACACAGGTGGAGGTAGTATAGCCAACACTGGTGGAACAACAGGACGTGGATCCGAAGACGGTACTCCAACTGAAGGCTCTGAGTGATCAGCTGATACAGGGATAAAAGAGTCGGCCATCGCTGCTATCTGAAATCATATCGCAATATAAGAATCTCGAACCATGACGCGAATTACACTAATACCTGTTATACCATAGCACTCAACCTCTTGACGTTCTATCTTTCTATTCCTTACTTCTAATCCTAACCCTCTACCCATTCCCGTCAATCTAGGCTTGTGTCAGTGACTTATAACATGTAGCTCTGATACCAAACATGTGGCGCCCTCCAAACCCGGGTCAGAAGTTTGGGGGTCCACACACACACACACCTTATTAATAACCTGCTTATAGTAATGATAAAGATAATAATATGCAGTGAGCCTACTTACCAACTACCACGGACCGCAACAGGTTAAAGTATGCACACAAGCCAAACACACTTACTTATATTACAAACCGTTCAAATCCCAACTATCCAAACTCAGAACTGAGTATTAAACATTATTACAAACTTTTACAAACTTAAATTATTCCAAAAGAAGCCTACTAACTCAACTCGATCAACCTGAACCCCTAGCTCTCGCGCTGGACTGGGGATCCTCGGTACCAACCGGTTCCTTCTTAACTGGAAAAGAACATAAACAACATCGCATAAATGAGCTAACTAGCTCAGCAAGTCACAATGACAAAACTAAGAATAATGATCATCGGGTGAATATGGTTATGATATCAAGTGAACAATGGATTATGATTTAGAATTGGATATTATATTTTTATTTTAAAAACCAAGGTTAGGCTGCTGATCAGTCACGCACTAACCCCGAGCAAAGCACACAGCACTGCTCTAACTACTGGATCTCAGGCACACATTGGCCTAACTTGACCATTATATGGTCTGACCACGAATCTGGTCCTCAATTTTATAAAAACAATCCAATTCTACCATAATAATAGAATAAGCAGTAATAAACAATAAACAGGATCATTAACAACATTGGACGTTCAATAATAAAAATGGTTTCAATCTACATAAAGATCAATAGGGCATTTCCAAAGCTTGGCTGTTAGGTAGTGAAAGAATTGGATAACAAAAGAATTAGTGTTTCAGGGTTTCAAGGATTTGGCCTTTCAAAGCATAAAATACAATGGTTTGAGTGTGTAAGCAATCTGGTTCAGTGTTCGATAATTAGTTTGTATATATTTGTGGAGTGGTATCGTATATTTGAGGTTCGTATTTGGGTATACAACAATCAATGGTCTAAAAAGAATCAGGTTTACGGCTAAAGATCAATAACTGGAATCAGGGTTTTGGGTTCAGTGCTTCAAAGCACTTGCAATATAAAATAAGATTATCAATCAATACAACATCTCGAGAAAGTTCAGAACACTTGCCTGGTACTAGCTTACTACACTGCACTTGCTCTCAATCACCACTGTCTTACTCCTTGACTACCTGTTTCCCTTTCCTACGCCTTGCCTCTTCTGCTCACATATCATAAGCATCTATCAATATTCAACTCATACGATTCTATTTGACACATACTTCTATCTACCTTTCGTTTCACCCAAATCCGATTAACGGATTGAAAGTTATGCAATAAACCAGTAAACATCAAATATACAGACCGAAAGTTAACCAACAAGTCACATATAACACATAACACGTCACATAATCAATGGTATATCATTTATAAAGAAGCCTCGGGTCATAAATAGGCTTTCGGATATTTAAAATAATTTTTTTAAAAACATTTTTTGGAATTAAAACGGGTCATTGGATCAATTTCAGAGTAATAAACATGGTTCGGTTGGCCCATTTTGGCTTCAAAACAATTTTATAATAATTATCGAGCCTTGAAAATAATTTAGAATAATATTTTAATGCTCGAAACTATTTTTCGGAATTTTTAAATCATTTTTAAATAATTAAATCTAATTAAATAATTAATTAATAATTAATAATTAATTAATTAAATCAATTAATCAATTATTTTTCGAATTAATTGATCAATTAATCGATTAAAAATAAACTGAAATTAATTAACTAATTAATTCAGATTTATTTTTGAATTAAAAATAATTTTTGGAATTAAAATATTAATTTTTGGAATTTTCAGAAATTAAAATCGAATTTTTATAATAAAATAAATAGGAAATATGATTTCTGAATAATTTTAAAACAAGAATCCTATTTTTGAAAACTCTGGAAAGTTCAGGGACTGAACTTCATCGTTTTCATAAGATAAGGTACTAAACTGCAATTTTGACAGGGGTCGCCGGGAAAACGTTGGGGGTGGCCGGAGAACACGTTCCCGGCATCCTCACCCCACCACAAGCTCCAGATCACATCTACAGACAACCAGGAATCGATTCATGCAATCAAAACATATTAATAACCCAAGACTTGGCCGAAAATTGGCCAAGAACATCGCCGGTTTTCGGCGAAACATCGAAAACTTAAAAAGACAACTCCCTACGATTCAAGCATCCTCTATTAACGATCTATATACCAATCGATTGCAAATTTCATAAGGAACATAATCCACTATAAATCAACAGCTAATAACCCCTAAATCAAAAAGCCCCAAATTTCAATTGAAAACATTCATACGGGTTATAAACCCTAATTTTAAAATTCGAGAATTAAACCCACTTTTGAGCATGTTATTGAACTCCAAATCAAACTTATGACATATGAAAATCATCAGGAAAACAAGCTCTACAACATGCAATCATCAAATCATACAAAAAATCATCCGAACAAAAATTCATATTTTTAATAAAAATAATTCGAAATTAAATAATAATATAGAAAAATAACCTTGATTTCTGCAGTTCTGAAACTTGAAGAAACTGAAAGAACACCTTAAAACCTCTGTTTTAGTTACTCGAGCATTCCAAACGGAGATCAATAACACCTTCAATTTGTGGTTTGATTTTCAGAAGGGTTTATGAATATAAGGATTTCCTCTGGAAATTTATATAATTACTGACTGCAAATGATTTTGATACGAAATAAAATACGGTAAAAGACTATTTTTAATTACGGAAAATTAGTATCCCGTTGGATCATTCCGGATATAGAACGGTACGTTTATTTGTAAAAAAACTGATCCAAACGGTATCGGTTTTCGGGATAATTATCCAAATCAGTACAATTTGTACTGCGGTCTTGGTCTCAGTGTCTGGTTACATGTACTACGAGGTGATAATTGGGATAGTTTAATAAAAAGCTCCCGTTTATCGAAAATACGATTTTTATTGATTTACCGAAACGAATATTGTATCGAAAATGTTGCGCCGGGTCCCGCGCAGGACAAACCGTACGCCGGATCGAAAAAGTCGAAACATGGAATATGCTCGGAATATTACAATTAGGTTAGGAAGGAGTTCTCGGAAGAGTTTTGGGTTCCAAAAACGTAACAACGGATAACGTCGGTTGGTTCCCGTTTTTATAAAATAGATTTTAAATACTCGTAAAAAGATTTTATAAATTTCATATGATTCTTATAAATTCATAAATCAACATAAAAATAATTAGGAAGATATGACAATTATATATATTTTATTTTGGACATATAAAAATTAAAATACTCAATTAATAATATTTTTAAACATCCAAACACATTTAACACTTAACAAATAATTCACAGAATAGATACTGAACACATATAATAATTATTTATTAGGAAAAAATAATTACACGATATACCCCGGATATTACATGTGTTGAGTATGAAAAGGTGTTAACCATACTAATTTCTTCTCCCTGATTTATTCTATCATCAACTATATTGATAGGGGTCCCAATGATATAAATCTCCAACCATCTAGACTGAGGTAGTAGAGTGTACATTGTCATTAGCTCATCATCATTATCTAACTCAAACAATCCCTTATCCATTGTTGTGCCAGGGAGCTTGAACCATAACTTATAAAAACCACCCTTTTTGCCTTACATTCTTCTAACATGGAATTAATCTCAAGTAAACTAATTTCATCACTGTCACAATAGTCTATATATGACACTAACCCATCAACATATCTCTTAGGATTTATCTAGCATTTTACCATCATAAAACAGTTTAATTAAAAATTGCTCCGGGTCTGTAGAAAGGAATAACGACAACACAAATCAACAATCACAACCAACATACTAAGATATTGAAATAAATCTAAAAGAACACATCAATTACATACATATTATCATAATCAATTAAACATAGACTAACATCTACACAAAGTTCATAACATTTATCCACATTTTCGGCTTATTTTAGCAAAACACATCAAATACTACATATTAACATCAAAAACCCCAATTTTAAAGAGAAAAATTCAAGTACATATGCATGCATGTTACAGGTGTAAATACTTACAGCGATATTTATGGAATTCGTAGGGTTTGTATATGTTCATATCTTCTTTGGGCCTGATTATCCACACCATTTTCTCCGATTGACTTCAATTCATCGTAGGAGCGGTTCGGGTTTGTACGGTCTCAAAAGGGGAGGCAAGTTTTTGGAGATAATTTGTGTGATGTGAGTAGACCAATCGACTTCTGAAAACTTGTTTTAATTGGATATCTTATACCTATAGAATTTATTAACTTATAAAAATGAATAACTAAACAGTCTAACTACGATCTGGCTAATTGATGGAAGCCATGTTCGTGTTACAAAAATAATAGTAAAACAATTCATTTAGCAAGTTTAATAATTGAATCATTTTTCTGCAAAAAAATTATAGTTCGGGCCATTTAAATACAATCAAGTCCACAAAATAAGCATTTGTAAAAAGACGGGGGTTGAATGGGACCCCGCCGAAGGAATGGGTTTGAAATTAAGAGTCTCGGCTTGTCGTTACTCTCAACCGGTCTATGACCATAATTTAACTTTTACTGAAATCTCACACATTTCAATGTAACAGTTTGCAACAATTCGTATCTTGACAGCTTAACCCCCTTCTCCTCTCCTCTTCCGTGTATATAAATAGGGAGGACTATACTATACGTCCCCATTTCTCTCGTTTCCGTGTCAATAATCAAATCCTCTCCTTGCACACATACTTTTTCAAAACACAGCTCGATGGCGTTACGGAGTGCTAATTCCAGTGGGATCATTAGGAGGAGCTATTTGTACGGTGCGCGATCCATGTCATCCTGGTGGCGTAACGTGGAGCCGGCTCCCAAAGATCCAATTCTCGGTGTCACTGAAGCTTTTTTGGCAGATCCTAGTCCTCATAAAGTCAATGTTGGAGTTGTAAGTCCTCTCTCTCTCTCTCTCTCTCTCTCTCTCTCTCTCTCTCCCTCCCTCCCTCCCTCTCTCTCTCTCCCCCCCCCTTCTGATCATGTCCTGTTAATTTAATCATATACGATTAGATTGATATTTCGGATAATTTAGTTTAAAAGAAGAAACAATTGATAAACTAAGTGTGATCAGGGAGCATACCGTGACGATGAAGGAAAGCCGGTGGTATTGGAGTGTGTTAGAGAAGCTGAACGGAGAATTGCTGGCAATCTCAACATGTCAGTCCCCCTCTATATATTCACCTCTTTAATAATTTTGTCTTATTCATTAATCACAACTGCATTTGATGCCTTCTCCGTAGGTTGTAACAACATGTCGAGGGTTCAAGTGTTAGCTAATATCAATTCACCCCTAATTTTTTTTTTCTTTAGAAGTAACAATGATACTTATTAAACTTGACATTGTAATTTGTACTGGTTAGGAATTGATCAAAAAAAAGGAAAGATGTTGCTTAAATTCACCTGGAGGTCGTGGCTTGACATAATCAAATCTATTGGATTTAATTATCATTAGCAAGATATTATTTTATGTACTTAATTATAAGCTAGTAGATTAGTAGTTGTTAGATAGAGTGACACCAAGGTTAGATTTTGCTTTCCTTTCCTTTCATTATTTATTTTGGTAAAGTGAAAATTAATAATAAAGAAAGGGAATCTATATCTTAGAGTTGTAAAAGGAATATTAATATATTATATGCACTTTATGGGCACAAGATATTGTTCTATTGAATGATCTAAATAATTTCCCCAATTTTCTTAATAACTTGGCCCACCTGCACAGGGTTTTGTGTAAATAAATCCTCTCAAACTACCAGATTCCTACATATAAATATAAGTTTTTAACTATGCCAAATTAATAGAAGAGTGAAAAGGAAAACAGAGTATTTGATTATACTTATTGCTAAATCATTAGCACAGTAAAAGGTAAACAGGGTATTTAATCATTACTTTGCCAAATCAGTAGCAGGGTAAAAAGGGATTAGTTAAACCCATGCAGTTTCCTCCCTTGACATGTTTCAATGGTAGTATAAAATATTGATACATGCTTAAACATTAATGTATTTTATGTAATCTCTTTTTTAATAAGATACCATTATTTGAGGACCACAATTTGGGGGTTAGTGGCAATACTTTTTATGCAAGTTTTGCATCATAAGGGAAATTGAACATTTTTGCAGGATGCAATCTGCTTTTGATGTTTAGCTAGTAGTATTCCTCCACCTGCCTTTTTCATCCTTCTATTATCTTTATTCACTTACTTTTATAGACAGTGGGGGTTGTGGGCACTACTATTTTTTCCTTTCATGATTTGGCTTGTAAGTTGAGGGAATCACAAATTTCAAGTCAAGTGGTGTAGTTTTCTGTTTGATTTGGTTTAACAGATAGGAAGGTTCAATGTCATTTCTGTATTTATTTTGAGGATTTACAAATTTTATATTCTTACTCTAGAATTATACATTACAAACTGTGATCTTGGTGTGGTGATGCTTAGTTTGTAGGCAAGTTCTTGTGAGATTTTAAATTAAATAGATGTTTCATATAACAGAAAAAGGTCATAACTTTTTAGATCCAAGGACCTGGGAAATTTTTCTCTACTATGTAAACTTTGGTGATGAGAAATTTGGCACAGCCTCTAAAATATGAACTTGGTGATTTAATAGAAAATCATATTTTCACTGATATTTTTGGTTTTAACTTCCAAACAATTAGATTGAACCATAAAGACGTACTTTCTGTTTAAACAAAGTTGCTCCATAAATCTAAAATAATTAATATTACTCTTTACTTAAAATTTTTGTGTCTCAGCAATATAAGTCTCTAACACCTACAGTGGCATGCCCTTAAAGGAGATAATAGAATCCAATAAGGGGATAAGCTGAGAATTAAAACTTTGAAATAATGATTTGCAAAGAAATTGATGTCTGTTGCTAAAAAGAACTAAGAGAGTGCAGTCATTCAACATTGCTCAAATGAACTATTTTTGCCTTCTCGCTCTAGATCCGCTTTAAAGTATGCCAATAATTACAATTGGTCGCTATGACTGAACTCTTCATGCTCTGATGGATGCTTTTCTGTTATGAACGATCACTCTTTCTGTTCGTCAGGGTGTGAATAGAGAACATATTTTTGTATAAGTGAATAAAGATAAATAGCTCTTCGGAGCTTCTGATGTTCATGTTGTGTCTGTTTCAGTTGCTTTTTTTTCAAAATTTTATCCACAATAGTAGATTCAGTTACTGTGACGCCACTTTGGGTGATTTATATCTGCTTTTACTTTTCTACAATGGATCCAGATCTAATAATCTACTAATCAAGTTTATACTCTCCAGGGAGTACCTTCCTATGGGAGGAAGCGTGAACATGATTGATAAAACACTAAAGCTTGCCTACGGGGAGAATTCAGACTTAATCAAAGACAAAAGAATTGCAGCAGTTCAAGCTCTCTCTGGAACTGGTGCATGCCGTGTTTTTGCAGAGTTTCAGAAGCGATTTTCCCCTGATTCCCAAATTTACATTCCAGTCCCTACATGGTCCAAGTTAGTATCAGTTACAAAAATCTTTATATTTATAGAAGTTCTCATACAAATTAATGTCGTTCTGAGTAAGAAGTTTCCTTCGTGCATCTTCCATTAGCAAGTGGGTTACTTATAAAGTTATAATTATAATTTGAAATCTGTGTCAGTCATCACAACATATGGAGAGATGCCCGTGTCCCACAAAGGACATTCCATTATTATCATCCTGAGACCAAAGGGTTGGATTTTGCTTCCCTGATGGATGATGTAAAGGTGACTAGATTATAATTATGCCTTGTAATAATTTATTCTTTGAATTACCCTTGTTTTCATGTTTCTACTTTTAGGCAGCTATTGTTGTCTGCCATTGTTTCTATTCCATCAGTTTCATTTCTTTTGCACAGAATGCACCCAGTGGATCGTTCTTTCTGCTTCATGCCTGTGCACATAATCCTACTGGAGTGGATCCTACAGAGGAACAATGGAAGGAGATCTCGTACCAGTTCAAGGTTGGCTCTAGAAAAGTTTCTGCTTCTAATCTTCATCTCATATTCTAAAACCATATCTACTGAACTTTAGGTTAAAGGGCATTTTGCTTTCTTCGACATGGCATATCAAGGGTTTGCCAGCGGTGACCCAGAGAAAGATGCAAAGTCTATCAGAATTTTTCTCGAGGATGGCCATCTTATTGGATGTTCGCAATCATATGCAAAAAATATGGGACTTTATGGTCAAAGGGTTGGCTGCCTGAGGTAATTGCCTCTAAAAGACTAAAACAGTAATACACTTAAGTATCAACTTAAATTCTAGCTCCGCGGTTTCGTTGGATCTGGTCTTCTGTATATATGATAAAGCATCATTTCTAAAATGACACTCCAGTCTGGCGTAATAACTGTTTGGTTGGATCAATTAGCCTCCGAATGGAGTGTGCTACGTCTAAAATATTCTTCATATTAGAAAAGGAATAATTTATTATTATATGAAACAAACTTCATAGATGTGTATATAAAATATACTACCCTATTCATTTGTTTTTCTTGGGCTAAAAACAACACATATAGAATCCATATATCTAATAGACTAATACTGGTATGTATTACTAATTGTAGTATATCACTTTGTAACTTAATAAATAAACATGCTGAGTTCGTCTTTGTCCTCGGTTAAAATTTTATATTGCACAACTTTGTTTAATGTGCATCCGTTTTACTATTTATCTTTTGTAACTTCAGTTTGGTTTGTGAGGATGAAAAGCAAGCTGTGGCTGTAAAGAGTCAGTTGCAACAGATTGGCAGACCAATGTACAGTAATCCTCCTGTTCATGGTGCACTACTTGTTTCAACTATTCTTGGTGAACCGGACTTGAAGAAATTGTGGCTCAAGGAAGTTAAGGTAATTTACAATGGCCAATATAAAGTATTAAATAACAATTAGTTGCAAGAGTAGCCTACTACCATTGAGTGTAGAGGATAACAAAAGTATCCTGTGAACACAAATATATATGTAAATAGAGTGCTGGCCAAAAATTGTATCAGTTTATGAATTAAATTAGGGATGAAAGATGCCTGAATCAGCACAGGGTTACAAGTATCAGGGCTGGCAACAGACATCTCATTTCGCTATCCCCTCATACTATTATTTGACTCTGATGAACACCTGTTAAATGTTATGCTCCTTTAACTTAATTGTGATTCCTGATAAGATTTTCACTTTTAAAGTCTTCATTTATTCATAGATGATATATGTCTAAAATTAAATATAACTTTTCATGCAAATGATGTAAAACACAAAAGATGGAAGAGAAATCATTATCACTCTCTAATTGAAGACACAGTTTTTTGGTAGTTTCCTGTTGAATACATCACCAGTGATATTCCTCTTTTTAGGGCATGGCTGATCGAATCATAGGAATGAGAACTTCTCTGCGAGAAAACCTTGAAAATTTGGGCTCACCTCTGTCATGGGAGCATATAACAAATCAGGTCTGGAAACTGGCAATCTTCTTAGAGTTGTCTGTACTTTTATCACGTCTAAAGTTCTCATTATAGGCTACTTTCTGCTAGCAGATTGGCATGTTCTGCTACAGCGGGATGACGCCCGAACAAGTTGATCGTCTGACAAATGATTTTCATATCTATATGACCCGTAATGGTCGCATAAGGTAATATTTACAATGGTTACTTAATAACAACTAGTGCCAGAAGGTACTGATTAAGTAAACTCTCTTGCTGATTATCACACACCACACAGTATGGCAGGTGTTACTACAGGCAATGTTGGATACTTGGCCAATGCTATCAATGAGGTCACAAAATCTGCCTAAATTCTTGTTGCAAACATTTTAGCCGGAGAATAATAGAGCAGGCGGCCGCAGCCATTCAATTTACCTATATGGTGAGATTTTTTTATATACCTTTACTCCCTTTTTTTCCTCTTCAACTGATATGATCAAGGCTATGTGCTGGTTATATTCTAATGAACTAATAATAAAATATTGTAGTTAGTGCAAACTCAAAGATTTATTAACCAGCCTTGGCTTGGTTATATGTGATCCAAAGATGTAACGTGTTCAAATTACATGTAAACATTTTGTTCTATGAATATGTGACCTGTAATGATTTGCATTGCACTATGTTTTTATTTTGCTCAATTAGAAGACATTCTTCCCCAATGGATTTGATTAGGACAATTGTGGAAAATGCTGGTCATCACTTCTAGTAAAGTTCTTTTAGCAAGATGAACTTTGTTAGAAGCTGAGCAGGAAAAAGCTTTCGGAAGGTTTCTACTTGTTACAATAATATATATTGTTTAAATTCTTTGATATATGAAGTGAAAATATTATCAATAAGGATTTAGAGAGATGGCCATTTGCAGAAGTTCCATTCCATCCTCTTTCCCAAATAATCACCTTCTTTTCTTTATAATTAAAAAACCCCATAAATTAGTTTTAAGAAAAACCATAAATTATTTTACTGAAAACATATATTATAAATTACTAGAAAATATAACATATAACAGATAGAGCTATATCTTATTTTCCAAAAAACTATAAATTAATCAGCATATAAAAAGCCATAAATTAACAAAAAATAAGTCTGCTTTATAGACTAGCAACTTTGCCACCATAGGAACCTGTACGACGCCCCTATGAACACTCTGCTATGATAGGTCTGAATGGTTGTTAATTAGGTTGAAATTCATATATATTTTTACACGCTTCATTTTAGTTCGATTGATTCTTATATTACGAAATGATCCAGCGGATAAGCACTTGATAGGATGTGAATTTGAGGGTATTTGAATTTGAAAATGTTTTTCAAAAAAAAATGATTTTCACTTTCTTAATGTAAATAACTACGGTACATAAATGTGAGTAGGGTGCATATCACAGCGGCATGTCATGACATCAATTAGTCATACATGCTTTTTTATGATTTGGCATGCCTTTTTACTATTTTTTTTATATTTTTAATAATTATTTTAATATTAGAAATATCCAGAAATAATAAATTTAATTCTAAAATATTTACATATATTTAAATATCTAAAAAGTTACTAATATAAATGAGTATTATGATGGTATTCGGTTGTTATTATCAATTAATTTTAATTTTATATTCAAGTTCACTGATATTAATATAATAATTATATTTTAAATTTTTTATATTTAATTGATAAATGACATGCCTTTTAGCCTGGGGGAGTCGCTGGTGAGGGGAAATCGAACCTACTCGAGGTACTCGAGAGCTCGGTTTTGTTGTTTTGTTATATTTGTAAATACCTCTCCTAAACTGGACAAGAGATCAAACCCTGCTCCAATCCACCTACAACACCTGCACTTTGTCACCAAGATAGATTTAGAGATGTATACATTTTATTTTATTATTTTAATTTGAATGTTTATGTGTAACAAGTTTTACTTAGAATGCTATTTTGGAACTAGATTTCAATGTTTGTTTATTCCTCTAAAGTTGCATATACATTATCAAGTCATTAGGTTCCAAAGTCCGAATTATTTCAATAATGCCTGATAAAGCTAAAAATTAATTATAAAATCACTTTCATTACAAAACTCCAGTACCGGATGTGAACTTGCAAACGTTGAACTGAACATCAATAACAATCTCTAAAATAGATACACCATGTCATATCTATTGATTAAGGCAATATTAACATTAAAAATGAGCATCCGGAATACATTAAGAACATAAATAGATAAAAGCACTTCAGCATATACAAATATACTTGAGCACAAATACTAGAAATAACATTATGTATAAACACTAACTATTTAAAATATAGTAACTGCCTAGCTCGAACAGTAAACCACATTTGGTATTCCTAGCTTCCTGAAACTTTTACGATAAAAAGACAATGTACAAATGTGGGGGAAGTTTTTCAGGTAGGTAGACATAGACAGTAACACCAAATTCCATATCAAGAGAGGCTACACCTTCTGAAAGAGAAGATTACTGACAAAGGTCAAATGAAGGTGGATATAAAAGCTAAAGAGAAACCTCACCATCGTCATCATAGCTCACCATCAACAACTACTACAGTTTGAATTTATGTTACACCAACTTGATTGTGGAGGCTGGCTGTTGGACATTGAGACCGGATTAAGTGGAGGCTGGCTGTTGGATGTTGAGACCGCTTTGTCTCCGGATGTGTTCTGGAATAAGCTTGTTGATCAGCTCAGGTGGAGCCCCGTCTAACTACAACAGCACAGAAGCCACAAACAAGAAAGTTAGAAAAAGAAAAAAAACCCAAGGTGATGACTGTGCATCATGATATAAAATTTGGCATCAGCTTTTAATCAACCAATAGCTGCAGTGACTGACTACAGTGTGTACTTTTGCTATCTCAGGTAAAATTGTGTACAATATACCAATAAAAAACGTATATGATCACATATAAAGAACAACATAAGCATCAGTCCAAAGACAACAAATATAGCACATATTCAGATAAAAGGAGATAGAACAAAGCTCTATCAAAATAGTAGATAAAGTTATTTGCCCTCTCATCTTCCGCTCTGAAATTTGTGAAAGTTATATATATATAAGAAGCATATCGATCACATGGTATTGTGCAAAAGATTAATGATACAGCATTTTAAGAGCAAGTAGATAATTGTCTTGTGAATTGATGAATGGAAATCCATTATAAATCAACGACAACTAATTTGTGTTCTTGTGTGTGCAAAATATACATAAAAGGTCAATGTCACATAGAGTTACTTCAAAAAACATAAAGGGGCGTTGAAGTATAAAACTTTTTAGTATCTCTATATAAATCACGCTTCTATATTATTTTTGTCAAACAAGAAATACAGGATTATATTTCAATGTTCTAAAATTTAACTTCAATCTAATAATTTAGAGGCTCGTCAAACAACTCAAGTTAAATAAAACTTTAAACAATATTAACAGAATACATTTTCCCTGAAAATATATTCACAGAGTTACAGCAGAGAGGCATACTTCCTGCTTAAAGTTGAACAAAGGGGGTAGAGGGCGGCCATTTGGAAGGTTGGCATTGGGATCCCGTAGATCATCAAAGAAACAGTGGGCACAAGCTTCAAGCTGCAGCAGCATGGGAAAAATATATATTACTTGGTATAGATACTAGTGCGAAAAGAAAGCTAACAAAAGACGAGACTTATCGATGAGTTCATGCGGTGACACATCAAGTAAACATGACACAAGATTTTCATAAGGCCACTTAAAATGACGCCTCATTTTATACTAAAAATCGAATCTGTTTGAGACACAATAAACATGAACACACTAGAAATTGAACTTACAGCAGTATAGCGAAAATGTGGGGAGTATTGTAGGAGCCTTGAAGCAAGATCAATTGCTTCTGGAGGCATCCTTTTTTGGAAAACCTGATGCAGAGAACTACGTCAGATGCCATCTAACCATATTCAACTGGTGAACAACTACGAAGCATAATATCACAGAAGGGCACAACTAAGGAAATACATACCTTGTGCCAAGGGTGGGCTTTGATCTGCGGGAACCTAAAATCAGTATAGTTTGGATTCATACATCGTATTTCTTCTCGAGTTGGAGTCCCAAGAACCTGTACAGAGATTTTAAAGCGAGTATAAGAAAATGTAACTAGAACACCTATGCTAAGATTGTGATATATGGAAGGCTGGAAGCACCTTAATAATTTCTACAAGTTGGTCAACTGCACTTTCACCAGGGAAAAGTGGCTGTGTATAGGGTGACAAACAATATACAGGTCAGTCATTTAAATATTACAGCTCCAAAGCAGAATTTAAGAAACAGCATATGTTTTGGACCTGTCCCAAGAGAAGCTCCGCGAGGACACAACCAGCAGACCAAATATCAATTGAAGAAGTATATTCCGTAGCACCAAATATGAGTTCTGGAGCTCGGTAATAACGAGAGCATATGTATGATATATTAGCCTCGCCCTTGACCTGATTACAGGATATTCATTTGTAAAAGAAGTGAAAATTTGATAGGAGATTTTGGTTAAGTTGCTTAAAAATGACACTGGAATTATTGAAAATTAGGTAACTCATCACAAGAAGGTGCAAAAACTAAAAAGTGAGGCTAGGCCGATGGCGAGTACAACCAGCAGGTGACTAACAACAAGTTGACTACAACAAAGCACAAAGTTTCTTAGTAATATATATATTTCATGCCAAATTAATATAAAGAGAACCTTCTCAATATTTAACCAGGTTTCCGTTCTAACTACTAAAAATCTAAGGCGGGCAACTTCTGACCAAAATCTTACAACCCAAGCCGTGATAAGATTCAATTGTACAGTGTGATTGCAAGTTGTAACAGCCTACTATCGTGTAAATGGGGACCTTTCTTGTTCTTTTAGCTTAACAAATCTTTTAATCATCAAACTAATAATATTTCATACTAGATATATGTACTTGATATTAATCTTCCGAATGCTCATATCAAATTATGACTTTAGATATGTTGAAGGCATAAGAAATAAGCATACCAAAACTTTTGCACTTCCAAAGTCACAAAGTTTAACTTGGTGAGTGACAGGATCGACCTGGACATTTAACAAGTGATGATTAGGGTTAACAGTCAACCATTTTTGAAATAAGATAATTTGTTTAAAGCCAACCATATTTTAAATATGATAATTTGTTTGACACGTACCAAAAGGTTTTGAGGTTTCAGATCCCTGTGGCAAACACCATGAACAGTATGGATGTAAGCCAGCCCCCTAAAAATCTAACATATTTAACCTCTGTTAGCATAATTTTCCAGGGATATAATATTGTGACATAGGTAAGAGAGATGAGCATAGGAGTTCAAACCTGATATGTATAAAGTTTGATATAAATAAGAGGCATTCTCTGGTTTGCATTAATGTGGCGCTTGAGAACGCGGTACATAGTCACAGGGACATATTCCATAACCAGATTGAGAAAAAGTTCATCTTTACTTGTCGTGGAGTAGAAGCAATGCTTCAGACGAACCACGTTAGGGTGATCCATTGACCGCATTAATTGCAGTTCACGATTTTTATAACGCCTATCCTGTAAAACTTTCTTTATTGCAACGGTTTCTCCGGTTTCCACGCACTTTGCCTGTAGAAAAGCGACACCACACTATTTACAGAAAAGGCTTTATTCAAGCTGCAAAATTGGTTATAAAGCAAGGTAAAGTACCTGAAAAACAACACCAAACGATCCAGTGCCAACAACGTCCTCTGCCATGTAAGAAATAGTCTAAAACATGAAATTAAATGCCTCAGATTTTTTTAAATTATAAAACGGAATGAAATGAGCACCTCTTCATAAGTTGTTACTATAAGGATATTCTTGACCGTCATATAGTTGCATCAATAAGCTCAGATATTGATACATAATTTTAACTGAGCCGATATTTACATTTAAGCAGCTAGATTCTAAGCATTTTTAATTTCCATGAGAGCTAAACTTCACATCACATATTTTTGACAAATAGAGTACTACAAGCTAGCATATAATATTAAAATAAACTTTTGGTGCTTACCCTTTTTGGTTCGCCATTTTTACCACCTATAGTCGTCGAAATGATGTGACCATCAACTTGATCATCATTCCCCTGAATAACACCAGCTGACATATCCTATATGTTAAGCCAGATTAGAGGATTAACGTAAGTACAGGATTAACAAATATAATGTATGTACATGAAAACAATTCCTATATATTTACCCAGGTAAACAGAAGATGTAAAAGATAACCATGCCCCGTGTAGAGGCAACAGTTAACATATATATATATATATACTAGAATAAAAAGAATGACATAACCACCACTCTCAAGCAAGCATCACATGCCAGAAAGCTTGCATTTGAAACAAGAGCCTATGTGAGAGAGAATCAAACATGAACAATAGCAAGAAGCAATAGTAAGCAGATTAAAGGACAATCAACCTAGGAGAAAGAAACAAAGCAAACTCACAATCCCTACAAACAATGAAACTATCTGGTACAAAAGTAAATCAAGCAACATAGTACAAATGCAATAAAAATTTACAGCAATACAATACCGCAACGAACTCGAAGTATTGAAGAAGCAACTACAAACATAACATAATCTAACATTAAGTAACAATAGGTAATGCTCAATTTCATATATATATTCCCTATATTTCAAGTTTCTCAAAATAGATACAAATAAGCATTATGAAAAATAAGGAGAACATGAAAGCATAACAAATCATAAATTAATATTAATTGTTTTCACCAAATTCAGAAAAAAATACATACAAGTTACACGGCAAATGAAGAAACAGCTGAGATAATATAATTAATAGAGAGATTAAGAGCGAAATAATAGATTTGTGAGCTAGATCAACAATAAAGAAAGGAAAAAAATTAGTTCAAACTACACTAAAATCTCCAAATGACTATGAAATTGAACATGAAAACCACAGGAAATGTGAAGACAAAAACACACAAGCCCAGAGAGAGAGAGAGAGAGAGAGAGGAGGGAGAGAGATACAGGGAGGGAGAGAGAGGGAGAGGGAGAGAGAGAGAGAGAGAGAGAGAGTTCAAAGAGGTACTTTATGAGTGTCATTTTCCGTCCGGCGAGTAACGGCGGCGGCAGAGTCATGATTGTCAGGCGGAAGAGGAGGTTCCTGATGCAACGACGCCATCTCTCTCTCTCTCAAAACCCTTTCCTTTGTATACAACTGAAACTGAACTCACTCTCTCTCTCTCTGTTACTGTTTTACCTGTCTATAATTGTGTTGTATATATGTTGCTAGCCTTGCTTTTATTGTCTGTCTGCTGTCTATATATTTTGTTACATGGAACAAAGTAGGATTGTCGTAACACTAAATATTTTGTTAATTCAAAACAATATTCGCTTAAGGCTGACCGACCTAAGATAGAAAATAAAATCTATTAAAAGAAAAAATATATAAGAAATAAATTATATTAAAAATTAAAAAATATAAAAAATTTATTTAAGGAAAAAATAATAAACATAAAAGGTGAATTAATTAGTTGTGAAGTACATCAAAAATTAAGTTAATCTATTTTTCGAGAAATTTAATAAGTACCAAAAAATGATGAGAATTCAATATACTAAGTTGATAAGAATTATTTCTTTTTTGACGCACAAATATTGAGAATTTTTTTTTTATCGTAGGTAACCCGCAGCCTATCCTTCGGGTGCGCACTGGCTAAATCCTACGGATTCACGCAATAACATGCAAACCACGTTAACTAAGGTAAACCGTATTTAAGTGACAGACTCTGACTCATGAGGCATCATCATAAATTCTCCTCCCGTCGAATTCGAACTTGTGACTAAGATGATAGTTATCACCTTTTTAACCAACTGAGCCAACCCCTGCGGGCCAAATATTGAGAATTTAGCCTTAAAAGAATTGATTAACATAATTTGAATAGTATTTTTTTGAAATCTATTAATGTGGATGGAAATTTGGTTAGTAAACCGAATTAAAATCGAAACATGAGAAAATCGAGTTGATTAAAACTGATATGAAATCGGAACGGAAAAACAAAAAGCAGGACTGATTTAAATGATTCGTTTTCGGTTATTCGTTCCAACTGAATCGTTAAAACACGAATTGAACTGGTTATTTATAATATTAATATAAATATTATATTATATATATAATTTATATATTATATATGAAGTTTAAAAAATTTATAACTATATTCTTATATTGCAAAATGAGTCTTTAATTTGTAAAGATTGATATTGGGTCTTTATAACGACTCGTATATTTTTGTATTATTTAAATGTGTAATTATTAAATAAATAATAAATAATATATGTGAGTGGGTGTTGTCAGCTGGATATTATTTTGTGATGAGTTATAAGTGGTTATTGGTGCTCGAGATTTATAATGAGTAATTGTCGTGAACTTTGTTGTTTTATTCTTATATTTAAAGGTGATTTTATTTAAGATTTATTTTCATAAATACTTGTATTATCTCTAAAATCATTTTTATTACTTCATAATTTTAATTATTATTTTTAGGATTTTATAAATTTGGAAATCAATATTTTATTGATTATTTATCTTTAAATAATTTTTTGATTGCATTTAACTGTAAAATCAGTATTTAACTCCAGAATTCTTCAAAAATTATGAAATTCATATTTTATTAAGTTTAGAATATTTTGAGAATTTTAAAATTATTTTGGAAATTTTTGGGATTAAATTCACCTGCGTGTTGTTTCGTTAAATCGTTAAACGCAGGTATGAGTGGCGAGTCGAAGATGCTTTAAAAATTATAGAAATTTTATTTTATTAATTTTTAATTACCCCGAGAATTTCAATATTATTTTGAAATTTTTTTGACTCATTTCTACTTGCAAAATATATCGTTAAGATACGAATTTGGGTCGGAATTGAGGTGTGCGATTAGGAAAAGGGACACGTGTCCTTTTATTGGACACGTGGTTTGATAAGTTGTACCCGATTTCTTTTGTTCTCAGACCCGAACAAAGCTTAAATCTCCCATCTCCTTTAATCTCTCCAATCAATCTCTCTCTAATCTCTTTTTCTTATCTCTTTACTCCCTCTCTTCTCTCCCGTTCCTATCTCTCCCTCCGTCTTTCCCCTGCCTTCTCTTCTCCGTTGGCCTCCCGTGGTTTCGCGGTTGTTCTGGTATCTGGGTAATTGCCGGATTCGTCCTTGGTAGTTCCTACATATATATATATATATATGTATGCATATGTTTGGGTATGTGTATATATGTACATGTGTGGTTGTTAGTCGATGTTGTGCTGTTTAGATTAATTACATGTGCCGCCGGTTGTCTTTCCGGTTGTATGCTCGTCGGTGTTGTGGGCGCGTGAAGCACGTGTCCTGTGCTGTGTTTGTTCGAATTCTTATTTTAATTTACAAATGCTTATTTTAATTTAATGATTAAATCTTAATTTTTGCAGCAAATATATATTTGATTAAAATTTGTGAAATAAAAAAATATATTCGTGCAAGAATTTAATTATCGACGAAATTTGCGTTGGAAACCCGAATTTAATCGGGTACCCGCGAATTTTTCCGCCGTCAGCAATGAGTCTCGGCGAGCCGACGGTGGACCGTGATGATTATTCTGAGTCCTATAATTATAAAACAATATTTAATATTTTAATTCGTACAATTATTTTCGAAATGTAAATAGTCGGATATAATTGTTAAGGTCCGAATTGGAATTGCGAATTTGCGTAGTCGGGTTGTGATTGATTAATTGTGATTGTTGGTTGTTGAGACGTCGATTTATATTTCGACGGGTAGTCCGATAAACAAAGGGGACGCTGCCCGATTTCTGGGAAATCGAACTACGGAAATACGGGAGCGTATCCGGTAATTATCGGGACGTCGAGCGAATATATATAAATATGTGAACATATGTTTTATACCAAACCTGATTGTATGTTGTGGTGAAATGTTTTGCCAAAATCAATAACCCTAATTTCGTACAATGATGAGTTTACATATTTTCTGAAAACGAACATCGAACCGATTTTCGAGAACGTGAACCCTAACTGATGCGTGTATTACAATAATGTGTATGTTACGAGTCGGGTTTTGTTAGCGTACGGGTAGATTAATAGCGAGGATATGTCAAGTATAATCCAATGTCTAAGTTAGGGTATTTCGACTCTGTAGGTTCTAGTCGGAAGGCACGGGAGTTGGCACTGGATCAAAGATAACCTAGTGATCAGTCGATAAGTTCCGCAAGGTTCCAAGCGAAGGACCTGAGGGTCAAGGTTAGATCCAGGATAGACAAATAGTAAGGCGATAAAGCCGAGTGTCCAAATCGGTTCAAGGTCAATCAAAAATAGTTGTAAAGCTCTGCAAGGCAAGTACCCCTGACCATATCTTTGTGGTTCAGTAATATATGAATAATTGATGATTTAAATTACGTACTGGAACAGAACGTTTTAAGTTACGTATCCCCTGTATTTCAAATTGTTTTGTTAACTGATGTTTTGGGGAAAGAGTAACTTCTAAAAATACCTATCTCTAAGTTTTGAATAAAATGAAAATGTTTTGGAAAGTGTGTTGTGATAGAACTGTTTTGAAAAGAGATAGGTAAGTGGTTTGGAAAACTGGATAAAGTTGATCAGATAATTGGACGAGCGTGCGCAAGGGCCCGTAACGGCCAAGAAGATAGCGTAAGAGGCAAAGTGGTTGCGCACCCTAATTTAACCACCAGCCCAGCGTGACAGGGACCTAGCTAGTCTCTGAGTTCCGAACAAGTTTCATGGGATGGCAGATGGAGCCATCCTATGGAGATAGCCTGATCAGCTGTCTCACCAGGGATCATCTAATACTTTTATATCTGAGCGAGATTTTGTGGTTCCCGTAACGGAACTGATGATTTTGGGTCCCCGTAACGGGATAAATGGTTTGTGGTTCCCGTAACGAAACAAATGGTTTTATGGTTCCTGTAATGGAACGAAAGATTTGGAAATGAAAGTAGCATGCTAAAATTGAACTCTGATATTTACACAGCACAGCTAATGAGATGTTTTATAGAGCATGCTAGTTATTAACATCCAGTTTTCATCTGTTTTCACCTGTTTTGCTTGTTTTCTATAAACGAGTTATGATTCATAAACTGTTTTTGATTATTATTCATATAATGGTACTGCTGAGCAATTGATTTCTTACCCTTGTAAAAATGTTTTATATATGTATTGTAGATACCTAGGATATTATTCCATGGTAGTCAGGGCAGAGTTCCAGTTCCTTCCGTGTCAGGCTCCTCTGAGGTAGTTGTTTCAGACCAAAAATGGTTTGTTGAGTTGTTGTATTAAGATAGTATTGTCAAGGTGGTTGTAATGAGTTAGTTTTGTAGTAATTATAATCTAAGTCATTCTTAAACCTGGAAAAGATCTTGGTAAGAGGGGTCTTGATTATGTTTTATCATTGAAATGGATTATATTATGTTGGTTATTGTGTTGTGGATGACATCAACTCCTGACCCCGGGGTTGAGGCCTTCACAGTTGGTATCAGAGCTACAGGTTTGAGTCCCTGATTTAGGTTAGGTAGAGTCAAAAGAGTGCCGGAAGGTTTATATATAGATGTGAGTCAGCAACTCAATCAGAGGAGCGAGTCTAAGAGTTCAGTCGAGGGTTCCGAAGGTGTAACCCTGACGCCTATTGGGGATTGGCTGGGACTGCCCTAACTCTTAGTAAGTCTCCCTTGTATTTAGGTATCATTGGAAATGTATGGTAGAGGTTTCTAGTTTCCTTTCTCGAGGAAGCGGGTCTGACCGTGAAAGTTCAAATGGAATGGTAATAGTCAGCGGCTGCCATGACAGTCGAGTCTCATAGTGAATGTGGATCAGTATTGTGGTTTATATCTTGAACCCTTATATTTCTTTCCTCGTAGGTTTCATCGGTTGATTAGGGAAAACAATACATATGATTTGACTATTTGTTTGTGTGGCAAAAGGTCTGGAGGAACGCCACCGAATTATGTGTTGTAAACTGTATGGTACTAAGACTGGTCATCTTACGTACTTGTATGGTTGCTCTCATTCATATCCACATCTTTTTCGCTTTTCTTTCAGAATGGATTACCTTGATTTCAAAATTTTATTTGGAATTCTAGGATAATGAATTTCTTCGGTAACCTATGTAGTTAGACAATCCTAGTTGTGGAAAGTAAATGAAGAATTGACTGTTAGGAGAAATAAAAGTTCTATATCCGGTTGCTATTTCAGAATAATGGTAGTAGAAAGGATTCAGGATTTATTGGAGAAGGTTGTCGTCTTAGAAAAGTTAATTCAGTGGTGGACGAGTCAATTACAAATGATAGGAAACCGCCTTTAGAAGAATGGTTGGTTGAAACTTGGACTAGTTAGCCCAGCAGGGTTCAGAGTTCTTTAAGTTTGACCTGGTTTGTGAGTTTGCTTTTTGGTAGTTGTGGTTGATATAGCCAACCCCGTTTCGTTATGTTGGTTAGTCATACATATAGTTATTAGTATATTATGTGTTATACTATTGTGAATCACGGAGTTGAGTGGTGGCAGTTGGTTAGCATACTTGTTGGTGGTTTGGTTGATGGTAATGGATTGAAATTGTTATTGGTTGTTTGGTTGATTGTTGGTGTCGGCTTGAGTCCGACTGGTAGTCAATAATACAGAGGAAATGCTGCCCAAATTTTCGGAAAATACCCTAATTTTAAAAATACAACGTATACTTTTGTGTGTTGTTGAATACTCCAATTGAATGTAATCTCGGTTCATGAAAGCGGTTGTTATAGCCAAATTGATTTTATATAATGGATCTTTGGTTTCAGTTAGTTAGCCATCACTTGGTCCAATTGATCAATTGAATGAGAGAGTGGGTTAATTTTACCAACTAATGGTTAGTTAGATAGAAGTCGGTTCCAACTAGATTAAGTCAAATTCTGATGTGATTTTCAAATCCGAAATCAAAGAATGAGGAATTTGGATGAAGTAAGGACATCGGTAAAATTCAGAAACTTAGTGAAATTAGCGCGATGTTATTGCGAGTGTGCGAGGCTTTATTTGAATAAATATACCCTTTTCAATAGATAAGAGAAATAAAAAATTATTTGTATAGACAAGTGAGAAGAATGTTTTTAAGAACTAAAGGTTCAAGATTGAGTAAATAAAAGGAAGGAAGAAAATGAAGAAGGGAGGTGGAATAAAGAAGGGATTAGTAACTAGATTTGGATGTTGTTAGACGATTAGAAAGAGGTTATCATCTGTAATAATGAAAATTACTCCGAATTACTAGAAAACTCGCGAATACAAGTATCCAACGTGGTAGAAGTAATAGTAATAGTATATGAATGAAAGAAGCAGAAGTATCGGTTGAGGAAATTGTACAGACTCCAACAGGTTGAGATACATCTTTAGCTAGGAAAAGTCAAATAGGAGGCAAGGATGCGAGTTAGAATTGATGGTTCCGTCATAAGGAAAAAAAGAAATCGATTGCAAGAAAGAACAAATTATAATGTTATGTGGATTAGCAAATGCACCAGTCACCTACAACGGGTTTAATGAACATAATGTATAAGGAGCACCTAGATAGTGTAATTGTATTTATTGATAGCATCCTCGTCCATTCAAAGCCGAAAGATGACCAAATCGAACACCTGAAGATTGTGCTATAAAGGGTTGAAAAACAACAAATGTATTCTAAATTTTCAAAGTATGAATTATGGTCGGAATTAATTAAGGACTGTAATTGTCCTATTAATTACTACCCAGGCAAGGTCCACTTGGTGACAGATGCTTTGAGTTGAATCGAAAGATCGTATATCATTAAGACTGTCGAGGAATTGGAATAAAAAAAGGATTGGGAAAGAAAAATTTGGAAATTGAAGTTCGGGTGCTAGAAGATAGTAAGGAACCATTGTATGAGATCACTTTTCCACCAGAGGTAATGGAAAAAATCAAGAAGTGCGTAGAAGAGGTCGTGAATCAAATAGTTGGACAGTTTTGCTGGAGAAGAAATTGTACTCAAAATTATAGCAAAGGTATGATCAGGATTCCCTCAAAAACACGGATTTCCAATGTGACTGAGTTGAAGAGTAAAATTTTGGAGAAAAACTCACGATTTCAAGCTTTTGTCCACCTGGGAAACATTAAAATGTACCAGAGTTGAAGCAGAACTTTTGGTGATCAAGAGTATCTGGAAACTAAGTAGAAGATAAATACCGCATGTCATCCTCAAACGGATGGTCGAAGTGGAAGTATAAATAACGATGGCAGATATGTTGAGTGTATGTGTTGGAAAGTAGCAAACTAAAAAAAATGTAATAATAATGGCTCGGAGAAGATTCGAAGCAACTCAGGATAAACAGAGAAAGAACAGGAACTTGCATCGAAAGGATATAGAGTTAGAATTGGGATCGTTGGTATTGTTGGAAGGGTCACCTTGAAAAGGATTGATTAGGGTTGAACAAAAGGACAGCTAGGTCCTAGATATATTGGACCGTATAAGATACTAAAAAAGTGGGTAAAGTCATCTATAAGTTAGTACAGTGGCCATAGCTGCAGCATACTCATTGTATGTTTAACGTCTTTATGTTAAAGGAATATATTCTCGATTTGAATCAAGACAGGAGTATGAACCAATCTAGAACCTAGATAAAAAGCAGGGCCTCAGGAATGAGTTTATGTCTATAGTGAGTATGTTTTGAATAAACCCTCGAGTAGAAGAGTCTACTTGGGAGTTAGAGTCATATATGCTTGACAAATATCCTCACTTGTTTAGTTAGATCAGATTCTGAGGACATAATCTTTTTTTAAGGGGAAAGGATATAACGACTCGTACATTTCTGTATTATTTAAATGTGTAATTATTAAATAAATAATAAATAATATATGTGTGTGGGTTCTGTCAGCTGGATATTACTTTGTGATGAGTAATAAATAATAATAATGGGGAAAGGATATAACGACTCGTACATTTCTGTATTATTTAAATGTGTAATTATTAAATAAATAATATATAATATATGTGTGTGGGTTCTGTCAGCTGGATATTACTTTGTGATGAGTTATAAGTGGTTATTGGTGCTCGAGATTCATTTGAGTAATTGTTGTGAACTGTGTTGTTTTATTCTTATATTTAAAGGTAATTTATTCAAGATTTATTTTCATAAATACTTGAATTATCTCTAAAATCATTTTTATTACTTCAAAATTTAAATTATTATTTTTAGAATTTTATAAAATTTAGAAATCAATATTTTATTGATTATTTATTTTTAAATGATTTTCTAATTACATTTAATTGTAAAATCAGTATTTAACTCCAGAATTCTTCAAAAATTATGAAATTCATATTTTATTAAGTTTGGAATATTTCAAGAATTTTAAAATTATTATGGAAATTTTTGGGATTAAATTCACCCGCGCGTTGATTCGTTAAATCGTTAAACGCGGGTATGAGTGGCGAGTAAAAAATGCTTTAAAAATTATGAAAATTTTATTCAATTAATTTTTAATTACCCCGGGAATTTTAATATTATTTCGAAATTTTTTTGACTCATTTCTACTTGTAAAATATATCGTTAAGATACGAATTTGGGTCGGAATTGAGGTGTGCGATCAGGAAAGGGGACACATGTCCTTTTATTGGACACGTGGTTTCATAAGTTGTACCCGGTTTTTTTTGTTCTCAGACCCGAACAAAGCTTAAATCTCCCATCTCCTTTAATCTCTCCAATCAATCTCTCTCTAATCTCTCTTTCTTATCTCTCTACTCCCTCTTTTCTCTCCCGTTCCTATCTCTCCCTCTGTCTTTCCCCCGCCTTCTCTTCTCCGCTGGCCTCTCGTGGTTTCGCGGTTGTTCTGGTATCTAGGTAATTGCCGGATTCGTCCTTGGTAGTTCCTACATATATATATATGCATATGTTTGGGTATGTGTATATATGTACATGTGTGGTTGTTAGTCGATGTTGTGCTGTTTGGATTAATTACCTGTGCCGCCGGTTGTCTTTTCGGCTGTGTGCTCGTCGGTGTTGTGGGCGCGTGAAGCGCGTGTCCAGTGTTGTGTTTGTTCGAATGCTTATTTTAATTTACTGATGCTTATTTTAATTTATTGATTAAATCTTTATTTTTGTAGAAAAATATATTTGATTAAAATTTATGAAATAAAAAAATATATTCGTGCAAGAATTTATTTATCGGCAAAATTTGCGTTGGAAACCCGAATTTAATCGGGTACCCGCGAATTTTCCCGCCGTCGGCGATGAGCCTCGGCGAGCCGACGGTGGACCGTGATGATTATTCTAAGTCCTATAAATATAAAAAAAAATTAATATTTAATTCGTACAATTATTTTCAAAATGTAAATAGTCGGATATAATTGTTAAGGTCTGAATTAGAATTGCGAATTTGCGTAGTCAGGTTATGATTGATTAATTGTGATTGTTGGTTGTTGCGACGTCGATTTATGTTTCGACGGGTAGTCCGATAAACAGAGGAGTCGTTGCCCGATTTCCGGGAAATCGAACTACGAAAATACGGGAGCATATTCGATAATTATCGGGACGTTGAGCGAATATATATAAATATGTGAACATATGTTTTATACGAAACCTGATTGTATGTTATGGTGAAATGTTTTTGCCAAAATCAATTAACCTAATTTCGTACAATGACGAGTGTACGTATTTTCTGAAAACGAACACTAGACTGATTTTCAAGAATGTGAACCCTAACTGATGCGTGTATTACAATAATGTGTATGTTACGAGTCGGGTTTTGTTAGCGTACAGGTAGATTAATGGCGAGGAGATGTCAAGCATAATCGAATGTCTAAGTTAGGGTATTTCGACTCTGTAAGTTCTAGTCGGAAGACCCGACTCTGTAAGTTCTAGTCGGAAGACCCGAGAGTTAGCACTAGACCAAAGATAACCTAGTGATCAGTCAACAAGCTCTGCAAGGTTCCAAGCGAAGGACATGAGGGTCGAGGTCGGATCCAGGATAGACAAATAGTAAGGCGATAAAGACGAGTGTCCAAATCGGTTCAAGGTCCATCAAAAATAGTTGTAAAGCTCTGCAAGGCAAGTACCCCTGACCATATCTTTATGGTTCAGTAATATATGAATAATTGCTGATTTAAATTACGTACTGGAATAGAACGTTTTAAGTTACGTATCCCTTGTGTTTCAAATTATTTTGTTAACTGATGTTTTGGGGAAAGAGTAACTTCTGAAAATACCTATCTCTAAGTTTTAAATAAAATGAAAATGTTTTGGAAAGTGTGTTGTGATAGAATTATTTAGAAAAGAGATAGGTAAGTGGTTTGGAGAACTGGATAAAGTTGATCAGATAATTGGATGAGCGTGCGCAAGGGCCCGTAACGGCCAGGAAGATAGCGTAAGAGGCGAAGTGGTTGCGTGTTGGATTTTAATCGCAGCGGGGGCATGGTAAAACACTTTTACACATACTAAATCCAAATAAAAGCATACAGATCATGAATAAAAATTCGAGGGATCGAATCTAACCTTTAAAATAATTCGGAGACAAGGATCAGAGATCCTTAGCAGTTGCTCCTCAAGTGTGAAGCACTCCACCGGTATCCACCAAGAAAACGATGTTAAGGAGGAGGAAGGAGGTGGAGAGAATTGGGTTTTCCAAACTTTTTGGGTTTTTTTTAGGGTTCAAATCAAAAACAGGGTTTATAATAGTATATTTATAGGCAAAATTTTCAGCTGAAATTTTCCCATAAATATTATTATTATTATCCCATTTATTATTCTCATTAATAATTAAAATACCTTTTAATTATTAATCCTTTTTCTAAACACTTTAGAAATAATTCTCTCTCTTGATTTAATTTCCAAAAATTAAATCCTTTAATTAATAATATTAAGAACTTTTCTTAATTAATTTATAATCAATTAAATCTCATTTAATTAATTATTAAATTTTCCAATTAATTATTTATTTCATAAATAAATAATTATTAGCCATTATTAATTAATTCCTCCACCATTAAATCATTCTCTTTTTATGGTGTGACCCTGTAGGTTCAATATTAAGCCGGTAGTAGAAATAAATAATAATAAAACTATTTTATCATTATTTATATAAATTCTCTAATTTATTAAATATGATTAATTAATTAATCACATTTATTCTACATCGTGAGGGATACTTCTCAGCATATCGCGACTATCCGGATAATATGAATTCACTGCTTAGAATACCAAGAACCTATTCAGTGAATAGTTACCGTACAATAAACTCCTTCAACCCTACAATGTCTCGATTAAATACAAGGCATGGATCTCGTGTCAAGCCTATCTAATTTAATCACTTGCTTACCATTTACTATGCGTAGTTCTATGCAAATTAGAAACTCCTTTATAATTTCATTCACTCTGGCCAGAGATTCCTGAACTAGCATAAGTGGATCAGCCTTGAACATTCGCTTCCTTCACTGGAAGGGGTAGATCCTATATTGATCATACACTATCTTCGTGTACAAATTCCTATACCCAGTAGAGCCCTAATAATTGTCCCTGGAGACTAAGAACTAAACCAAAGCATAGTTCAGTGTACACAAGATGACTATGATGACCTCAAGTCTAAGGATACTTGTACAACTATCACTATGTGAACAACTGCTGACACGTGAGTGAACTCCATCAGTTGTTCAGCTGTGCGAGTCATGTTCAGTGAACTTATTCTATAATAAGCACCTACATACTAGCTATAGTGTCACCACACAAATGTCTATGAGAACAGACATCCTTCATAATGAAGCAAGCATAGTATGTACCGATCTTTGCGGATTATTAATTACCAGTTAGTAATCCTATGATCAGGAACTATTTAAGTTTAGAGTAATCATCTTTTAGGTCTCACTATTATGATCTCATCATAATCCATAAAAAGCTTTACTCTAAACTATGATATATCTTATTTAAACACTTAAATAGATAGAGCCCGTAATAAAAACAAAACAAGTCTTTTATTAAAATCAATGAAATCAAAACAGATTACATAAAGAGTTATTCCTAAATCCTAATACATGATTGGACTTAGGACATATTCCTTTCAATCTCCCACTTGTACTAAAGCCAATCACTCTGGTATCTAATACCCATCTTGTCTTTATGACTATCAAAGTGACTTTCATAAAGTAGCTTTATGAGTGGGTCTGCTATGTTGTTATTTGTGTCAACTCTAATTCAATACAATATAAGAAATGTTACCGCGCTCCCACTAACCTTTTTGTAAACGCATGGTTCATCTACGTTTTTGATAAAATCTAACTCTTTGATTGTCTCATCAAAACGAATGTTTCATCTTTCGAGAAGCTTGCTTTAAACCACATATGGTTCACAGTAGCTTACACACTAGGCTTTCATTTACCTTGGAAAGAAAACCATCTGGCTATATGCCAGATCTCATAGTCGTAGTAAGCAGCAATCGCAAGCAAAATTTGAACTGATTTTAACAGGGCTATAGGTAAAAAGTTTCATCAAAGTCAATCCATTGCCTTTTTTGAATCCTTTTGCCAAAAGCCTGGCCTTAAAGGTCTCCACCTGGCCATCTGCTATAATCTATCTTTTGTATACCGTATATATAGATTCCATTCCGGATTTCATGGCACTATGCCATTTCTCTGAGTCAACACTACTCATAGCCTCATTATAGGTTACAGGGTCGTCATCATCAATGATCGACAACTCATTGTCATTCTCAATGACAAGGCCATAATACCTCTCAGGTTGGCGAGACACTCTCCCTGATCTATGAATGGGCTGTTCCACAAAAGGTTGTTCAGTCAGAACAGGTGTTTCCACTCGATCTGTAGTAGTTTGTGCTTCTTGAACTTCATCAAGTTCAATTTTGCTCCCACTGTTTCCTTCAAGGATAAACTCCTTTTCCAAGAAGGTAGCATGTCTGGAGACAAACACCCGATGATCGGTACAAAAGTAATACCCTAAGTCTCTTTAGGATATCCCACAAAACTACATTTTACGGATCAATATTCCAGCTTATTTGGGTCAACTTACTTGACATAAGCTGGACATCCCCAAATCTTAACGTGTTTAAGACTCGGTTTCCTTTCTTTCCATATGTCATACGGAGTTTGAGGAACAGATTTGGAAGGCACCTTATTCAGTAAATATGCTGAGGTTTCCAATGCATAACCCCATAGGAATACTGGAAGATTTGCATAGCTCATCATGGACCGAACTATGTCTAACAAAGTTCGATTTCTCCTTTCAGATACCAATCTGGAGGAGTCCACTAGGAGACTATACCATTTACTTTGAGATAATCTAGAAACACTCCATTAAAGTATTCACCACCTCGATCTAATCGAAGAATTATAATACTATGTTTGGTTTGTTTCTCCACTTCATACTTATATTCTTTGAACTTTTCAAAGGCCTCAGACTTGTGTTTCATCAAACACATATCTGAATCTAGATCTATCATCTATGAAAGTAATGAAGTATGAAAATCCACCCATGGCTTGCTTAGACATTGGTCCACATACATCTGTGTGTACCATTCCTAGCAAATTTGCAGTCCTCTCTCCATGTCTACTAAATGGAGACTGCAGTGCCACTATAAAGTGAGATTTTCATCATCCCTTTTCTTTTATTAGTTTGTTCAATCTGAAGTAAATTATGTCACATATATACAGACCATTATTTAAAGTACCACGTCCATAAAGAATATTATCTCTAAGAATAGAACATTCATTATTCTCAATAATAAATGAAAATCCAGCCAAGTCTAACATGGGAAGAATAGTCCTCACAATCGAGGGAACAAAATAACAATTATTTAAAACAATAGTCTTGCCCGTAGGCATATGTAAATGAAATGATTCTACATCTTCAGCAGCAACTCTTGCTCCATTTCCCATCAGTAGAATCACCTCCTCTTCCTCAAGAGTCCTACTTCTCCTTGGTCCCTGCAACAAATTGCAGATTTGAGAACCACAGGCGGTATCTAATACCCAAGTAGAAATTTGATTTAATGACATATTCACTTCTATCATGAACATACCTGAATCAGAAGCGGTAGTCTCACTACCCTTCTTCTTCTTCAATTGTGCAAGGTAAACCTTGCAGTTCCTCTTCCAGTGCCCCACCTTGTTACAGTGAAAGCAAACAACTTTGCTCTTGGGGTCTTCAGCTTTTGGTGGAACTGGCGTTTTATCACCTACTTTTTTCTTCTTGGAAGAGTTCCTCTTCCTTTTCTTAGGATTGGAACCTTCACCAATTAGATTAACAGAACTCTTCTTAGGGGAAAAATTCGATTCCGTAGTCTTCAACATGTTGTGGAGTTCAGGCAGGCTGACATCCAACTTATTCATGTGAAAGTTCACAACAAACTGCGAGAACGAACTCGGAAGCGATTGCAAGACCAAGTCTTGGCTCAGCTCCCCATTCATGGCAAAACCAAGTTGTCCAAGACGTTCAATCAAATTGATCATCTTAAGTACATGGTCATTCACAGATGATCCCTCAGACATCCTACAACCGAACAACTCCTTCGATATCTCATATCGAGCTGTCCTCCCCGCCACATCATACAACTCTTGTAGATGCATTAGGATAGTGTGAGCATCCATATGCTCATGTTGCTTCTGTAGCTCAATGTTCATGGAAGCTAGCATGATGCATTGAGCAACATTTGCATCATCTATCCACTTACGATACACAACATGTTCATCATTATGTGCATCACTAGCAGGTTCAGTAGGCTTAGGTGAGTCAATCACGTATTCCAGCTTCTCAATCCTGAGAACAATTCTCAAGTTTCGAAGTCAGTCAGCATAATTAGGACCAGTCAATTTGTGAGCATCTAGTATGCTCCTGAGTGATAGTGCAGAAGACATAACGTACAAAGTAAATCTGTAAATGATAAACACATAAAAACATTTAGCAAATATTCGATTTCATTTTAAAACACTATATGAATCGGGTCTTTATTCATAAGTGGCTCCCACTAGTTTATCTAATTTATTCAACCCCCTACGTGAAAAATTAAGCATTCATAATGCTAGTGGGAATAGGGATCCTACATTCCATTACACAACCCCGGCTGTGGCACGAAACGCCATGTAATGTTCAATAGGCAGACAACTCTTGTCAATTAAATCTAATGTTATTCCCTAATCAAACTTTAGCCTCTTGAATAATTGAGTCACGGCTGTGGCACGACAAACTCAATATTCTAAGTCAAGTCTAACCCAACATTCTGTACAATTAAATCAGTCCCCAAAGGCCCACGGCTGTGGCACGTAACGACCTTTAGATTCTTATTCAATGTACACATCTCTATATAATAGACAAGTATTTCTTACTTCGAAATCAAAGCCCTCGGCTGTGGCATGAAACGACAATGATTTAAAAATAAGAACTTCTTTTCTATCATGTTGGAAGGCTATGACCGACACAAGCCCGTTGTGTCATTGGCCAATTACTACTTGATATTATTTAATTTTAGAGGGATTATATTACGTTACAATCATAATCATATTATAAAGAGATTCTTCCTTTTAAATTAAATATTTCAAATCAACAAATCAATAATCAGATGATTCCCAGATCGGGTGGAGCATTGTCAAGAGGCGTCACTTAATAACCCTTTCTTACAGATAGAAATCTGTTGTTGACAGAATCATCCTTTCTCTCATATCGAAAATTCATATTCAATTACGTGTTTCATATACACAAGAATCTCATGATTGTATTCATAATATTATTATTAAGGTTATGAAACAATTTCACTATACTAGGTTGTCTAACAAACGCCTTATGTTCATTTAAGTTCACCTAAGTCTATCATCGCATGATAAACTAAGCATATATCACATATATAAACATGAATAAACATCAAGGTAGGCATGTTATATCATCTAGCACATTAGTCTAAGCATTATACATCTCTATGTATCACATGAAGCATTTAAAAGCAGTTAGAATAGTTAAAAACAGCTTTAAAACACTTCCGGAAATATAAATAGTTCAAAACTTTTATATAAACTAAAATTGATCACTCCATTAGATCCGTCTCGGAAAAACGAATCCAACGGTATATTGCACGCCCAAAACGGAGTTACGAAACTCCCAGAAAATCAAATTTAATCTGGATAGTCGGGCTGTAATGCATTACAGGAACGCGTTACAAGCCCTATAACGCATTCCGGTGATGCGTTACAACCCTTTTAAGCCATTAAAAGGTGTAACGCATTCCGTGAATGCGCCACAAGGTGTAACGCATTCCCGGAAGGCGCGACACCCCTTTATTTTTTTTTTCTTGCAGCAGCCGCCTTTTCTCGATTAGTGTGACGCCGTACCTTGTCAGACCTCTGCCGTGTCTGTCTTCTTTTTCCGTGCAGCAGCAGTACAGCAACAGACAAAGTACAGATGCATATATATATACATGGTTTCAATTTATATATATATATATGATTTATTTAATTACGAATTTAATTACAACAACTTCAAAAATTCATAATAAATAATCTATACATCATAAAATTATGAAAAAAATACTCAGACGATCTACAACACTTGTAGAACCCAGATCAACATTCAAAATTATTCTGAGAAACGATTTCTCATCAGACAAAATTAATCCATGATATAACTTGTAAAAATCATAATTAATTCATACAAGCACATAAAATTCTGAAATTTTTACCACAGATCTATATGCATACAACCTCGCTCTGATACCATTGTTGGATTTTAATCGCAGCGGGGGCATGGTAAAACACTTTTACACATACTAAATCCAAATAAAAGCATACAGATCATGAATAAAAAATTCGAGGGATCGAATCTAACCTTTAAAATAATTCGGAGACAAGGATCAGAGATCTTTAGCAGTTGCTCCTCAAGTGTGAAGCACTCCACCGGTATCCACCAAGAAAACGATGTTAAGGAGGAGGAAGGAGGTGGAGAGAATTGGGTTTTCCAAACTTTTTGGGTTTTTTTTAGGGTTCAAATCAAAAACAGGGTTTATAATAGTAGATTTATAGGCAAAATTTTCAGCTGAAATTTTCCCATAAATATTATTATTATTATCCCATTTATTATTCTCATTAATAATTAAAATACCTTTTAATTATTAATCCTTTTTCTAAACACTTTAGAAATAATTCTCTCTCTTAATTTAATTTCCAAAAATTAAATCCTTTAATTAATAATATTAAGAACTTTTCTTAATTAATTTATAATCAATTAAATCTCATTTAATTAATTATTAAATTTGCCAATTAATTATTTATTTCACAAATAAATAATTATTAGCCATTATTAATTAATTCCTCCACCATTAAATCATTCTCTTTTTATGGTGTGACCCTGTAGGTTCAATATTAAGCCGGTAGTAGAAATAAATAATAATAAAACTATTTTATCATTATTTATATAAATTCTCTAATTTATTAAATATGATTAATTAATTAATCATATTTATTCTACATCGTGAGGGATACTTCTCAGCATATCGCGACTATCCGGATAATATGAATTCACTGCTTAGAATACCAAGAACCTATTCAGTGAATAGTTACCGTACAATAAACTCCTTCTACCCTACAATGTCCCGATTAAATACAAGGCATGGATCTCGTGTCAAGCCTATCTAATTTAATCACTTGCTTACCATTTACTATGCGTAGTTCTATGCAAATTAGAAACTCCTTTCTAATTTCATTCACTCTGGCCAGAGATTCCTGAACTAGCATAAGTGGATCAGCCTTGAACATTCGCTTCCTTCACTGGAAGGGGTAGATCCTATATTGATCATACACTATCTTCGTGTACAAATTCCTATACCCAGTAGAGCCCTAATAATTGTCCCTGGAGACTAAGAACTAAACCAAAGCATAGTTCAGTGTACACAAGATGACTATGATGACCTCAAGTCTAAGGATACTTGTACAACTATCACTATGTGAACAACTGCTGACACGTGAGTGAACTCCATCAGTTGTTCAGCTGTGCGAGTCATGTTCAGTGAACTTATTCTATAATAAGCACCTACATACTAGCTATAGTGTCACCACACAAATGTCTATGAGAACAGACATCCTTCATAATGAAGCAAGCATAGTATGTACCGAGCTTTGCGGATTATTAATTACCAGTTAGTAATCCTATGATCAGGAACTATTTAAGTTTAGAGTAATCATCTTTTAGGTCTCACTATTATGATCTCATCATAATCCATAAAAAGCTTTACTCTAAACTATGGTATATCTTATTTAAACACTTAAATAGATAGAGCCCGTAATAAAAACAAAACAAGTCTTTTATTAAAATCAATGAAATCAAAACAGATTACATAAAGAGTTATTCCTAAATCCTTATACATGATTGGACTTAGGACATATTCCTTTCAATCTCCCACTTGTACTAAAGCCAATCACTCTGGTATCTAATACCCATCTTGTCTTTATGACGATCAAAGTGACTTTCATAAAGTAGCTTTGTGAGTGGGTCTGCTATGTTGTTATGTGTGTCAACTCTAATTCAATACAATATAAGAAATGTTACCGCGCTCCCACTAACCCTTTTGTAAACGCATGGTTCATCTACGTTTTTGATAAAATCAAACTCTTTGATTGTCTCATCAAAACGAATGTTCCATCTTTCGAGAAGCTTGCTTTAAACCACATATGGTTCGTAGTAGCTTACACACTAGGCTTTCATTTCCCTTGGAAAGAAAACCATCTGGCTATATGCCAGATCTCATAGTCGTAGTAATCAGCAATCGCAAGCAAAATCCGAACTAATTTTAACAGGGCTATAGGTAAAAAGTTTAATGAAAGTCAATCCATTGCCTTTGTTTGAATCCTTTTGCCAAAATCCTGGCCTTAAAGGTCTCCACCTGGCCATCTGCTATAATCTATCTTTTGTATACCGTATATATAGATTCCATTCCAGATTTCATGGCACTATGCCATTTCTCTGAGTCAACACTACTCATAGCCTCATTATAGGTTACAGGGTCGTCATCATCAATGATCGACAACTCATTGTCATTCTCAATGACAAGGCCATAATACCTCTCAGGTTGGCGAGACACTCTCCCTGATCTATGAATGGGCTGTTCCACAAAAGGTTGTTCAGTCAGAACATGTGTTTCCACTCGATCTGTAGTAGTTTGTGCTTCTTGAACTTCATCAAGTTCAATTTTGCTCCCACTGTTTCCTTCAAGGATAAACTCCTTTTCCAAGAAGGTAGCATGTCTGGAGACAAACACCCGATGATCGGTGCAAAAGTAATACCCTAAAGTCTCTTTAGGATATCCCACAAAACTACATTTTACGGATCAATATTCCAGCTTATCTGGGTCAACTTACTTGACATAAGCTGGACATCCCCAAATCTTAATGTGTTTAAGACTTGGTTTCCTTTCTTTCCATATCTCATACGGAGTTTGAGGAACAGATTTGGAAGGCACCTTATTCAGTAAATATGCTGAGGTTTCCAATGCATAACCCCATAGGAATACTGGAAGATTTGCATAGCTCATCATGGACCGAACTATGTCTAACAAAGTTCGATTTCTCCTTTCAGATACCAATCTGGAGGAGTCCACTGGGAGACTATACCATTTACTTTGAGATAATCTAGAAACACTCCATTAAAGTATTCACCACCTCGATCTAATCGAAGAATTATAATACTATGTTTGGTTTGTTTCTCCACTTCATACTTATATTCTTTGAAATTTTCAAAGGCCTCAGACTTGTGTTTCATCAAACACATATCCGAATCTAGATCTATCATCTATGAAAGTAATGAAGTATGAAAATCCACCCATGGCTTGCTTAGACATTGCGCACCCTATTTTAACCACCAGCCCAGCGTGACAAGACCTAACTAGTCTCTGAGTTCCGGAACAAGTTTCATGGGATGGTAGATGGAGCCGTCCTATGGAGATAGCCTGATCAGCTATCTCACCAGGGATCATCCAATTCTTTTATATCTGAGTGAGATTTTGTGGTTCCCGTAACGGAACTGATGATTTTGGGTCCCCGTAACGGGACAAATGGTTTGTGGTTCCCGTAACGAAACAAATGGTTTTATGGTTCCTGTAATTGAATGAAAGATTTGGAAATGAAAGTAGCATGCTAAAATTGAACTCTAATATTTACATAGCACAGCTAATGAGATGTTTTATAGAGCATGCTAGTTATTGACATCCAGTTTTCATCTGCTTTCACCTGTTTTGCTTATTTTTTATAAACGAGTTATGATTTATGTTCCTATAAATGTTTATCATAAACTGTTTTTGAATATTATTTATATAATGGTACTGCCGAGCAATTGATTACTCACCCTTGAAAAAATGTTTTATATATGTATTGCAGATACCTAGGAGGTTCTTTCATGGTAGTCAGGGCAGAGTTCCAGTTCATTCTGTGTTAGGCTCCTCTGAGGTAGTTGTGTCAGACCAAAAATGGTCTGTTAAGTTGTTGTATTACGTTAGTATTGTCAAGGTGGTTGTAATAAGTTAGTTTTGTAGTAATTATAACCTAAGTCATTCTTAAACCTGGAAAAGATCTTGGTAAGAGGGGTCGTGATTATGTTTTATCATTAAAATAGATTATATTATGTTGGTTATTGAAATGGATTATATTATAGAAGGGGGGTTGAATATAATTCTAGTAAACTTTTTCTGAATTACAAAATGTTCTAACTCAAACTATATATATAACTGTTTTGATTTGCAAGGTGCGGAATCATAAGTTAAATAAATCAAAAATACAAAGTAATAAAAAATACAAGTCTTTAAAAATTTTCTGGTGGATTTGAAAGTATCCACCAGATACTTTAAGAACTCTGTGAAGAACAAATTATCTCACAACTGCTTTTACAAGTGAACAAACAAACTACAGAGAAATTCTTAACAATTACAGCTTTTTCTATTTCTCTTCTAAAAGTGTTTGCTTAGTTGTTTGTTCTACTAGCTACACTTGGTTTGTATACCACCAAGTTTACATGGTAATAAGACAGGATAATAAAACAAAACTATTAAGTCAAACTCCATGCTGCTTCACTACTCTATTCCAACATCTTTGAAAATCTTCTTAATCTTGCATGAAAATGGTAATGCTTCTTTATTCTTCATTTCCTGTTAAACAGGCTGCCACATTCCTTTTAAAAACACCCAACGCATGTGACTGTGTTGTCATTGTCAACATATGTTTGAATTGATCATCCATCGGGTACATGCTTGTCATCCGTCGGGTTGCCTTGTTGATCATCTGTCGGGTAGCTTTGTTAATCATCCGCCGGGTAGCCATTTATCACTTGGCTCCATTTCATTTGTGCAGAATTACAAGACATCTTATATTTACATTTAATCAACCTATTCTGCACATCTACTAGCAGTCTACATGACTCATAAGCTACTACATAATCTATACAAAGATGTTTGCATAAATGAACTATATGACTTATTGTTACATAAGCTACTCACCCGATGGATATCAATTAGTCATCCGTCGGGTGCTACAATTTTCACCAAGTTTAATCTACTAAGGTGTTTTGTTAATGTAATTATCAAATTCACAACATATTCCCAACAAATTCCCCCAATTTATGTCTACTAGAATTGTAGCCATAAATTAAGAGAAACTTGATGATAACAAAACACCCTAAAAATACAAATTTGAAAGGTAGTAGATAAAACTAAAAAGTACTGCAATATTTACTGAAGAATTTACAAGACAAAGTGTACAAAGATTTGCTCACAATCATTTTCAAGGTGCTCCTCTAGTCTGAGTAGATTGATCTATTTCCTTGATGGTCTGGATTTCTTTCCAAGCTTTCTATTATTTTCTTCTATCTGATTTTGGAGCTGTCTGTGGAATTCAAGTTCATCAGCTTTTGACAGATCTAACATTTCTTGCATTTCCAGTAAAGTCTCATTGCTAGAAATGCTTGGTTGGTCCTCTAGTTTAAAGAATCTCCTAACTCCCTTGTTATCAAAGAATTTCATCAGCCAGTAGGGCCTTAGATGCACTCTACTTCATGTGTAAGGAATAGTTAAAGTCTTTGGGAGTACATCTTTGGCTCTAATACTCCTCAGTTCTTCAATCTTCTTTGGAACTAGTCTTCTAGCTGTCACATTGAATTCAAAGTTCTTCTTGAAAGATGAATAGACTTTTATTAGTATAGATTGGCTCTCTTGAAGAATCCTGTGAAGTGGCCAAGTCATCTCTTTTCTTGCCTTATACTTGAATACTAGCCTTTCAGGTAGATTCCTGTAAGCATCAATCCCTCTAACTTCTTCCAGTTCATCTAGATAGAGGTTTAGATCAGAGAATTCCTTGATGTCACAGATGTACATGATATCTCCCTTGTTGACCTTGGTTTGAGCTTTGGTTAGGGACTTGGAACTGAGAGTTGAGGGCTTCACTTTCTTGACTGCTCTGGTCTTTGTTTTCTTTGGCTTCATGAAATGAGGTAGATTGAGTTCAGGAATTGGTAGACTATCCTAGTCTATTGGCTCATCCTTTGGAATGATAGGTTCACCATGGAAATTCTTAAAATGGATCTATCTTGAATTCTTCATGTGCCACAGAGGGCATGGATGTTTGAGTTGTTGTAGAAGTAGACTCTTTGGGAAAGTAGTCTTCCATCTCCTCATCACTGAAATCCAATTTTCTCTTAGAAGGAAGCTTGTATATGAATTTTCCTTTCTTCTGAGGTGCTTCTTACATTTTCTGATCTTTAGATTCAGTGGTTTCAGATGGTTGTTCAGGAATTTGTTGTGTGGGTTTCACAGCTTGCAACTTGGCCAAGATAGCAGCTTGCTCCTTCTTTTGTTTGAGCTTTTTAGCATCTAGAGCAACTTGCTTCTTTTCTTGCTTCAATCTTTCCTTTTCTTCCCTTTTTGCTTCAACAAATTGAGGGTGTCCAGCCACCACATAAATTTCCTTACCATTTCTGAAAATCTTGGCAATTCTCCTTTTTAGAGCTGAATCTGCAGGATCTTTGTCTCATACACTGTGTCCAAAAGGTTCTTGAGTGAAGACTTTGGATAGTTCACCTTTGGCTTCATGATTATATATGCCTTTGGGGATTTGATGCAGGATGCCTGGCCTTTCTCTAGATAGTTCATGCCCATATCATTCACAGAAATTTTCCTGACTTGAGAGTGATGAATGACTGATTTTTCTGGCTTCTTTGCTAGACCAAATTTCTATTGAATATCTTCATCAATTTTCTCCCAGTTGATTGGACTAAACTGCTTCTTCTTAGCTGCTCTCAAAGTGGTTGCTGCTTCATTTATCAGATCAATGCTATCTTTGGCTGGTGGCTTTGTGAAAGCAATTGTTGGCACAATTGCTTTAATTACTTGAATGTTGAGCACTTTTTGCTCCCCCTCACTCCTAGAACTCTCTTTCTCCCCCTTTTTGTTATCAGCAAGTTGAGTAGAGGAGGAGGTCTGTGCAGCCACCAGTTTCTGAAGCAAGTCTTTTTATTGAGCTTGGTGTAGATGGATTGTTGTAAGAGAAGCTTTCATAGCAACCATTCTTTTGTCCAAGGAATCCACCTTGGTTGCAAGATCAGAGTTTTTCCTGAGCTGTCTTTTGATGTCAATCATTGTGGCTTCTGGAAGTTTAGCTTCCAACTTGTCATAGATGTCTTTCTTAAATTGATCAACTTCATTTTTGATGAGGGAGATATTTTGACTTTGTTGGTAGCCAGAGATTTGCTGTAGTTGGAGAGAAGCAAGATGTGCTTGCAGAAGCTTCTTGGTGCTAGCATTTGTGGTTGATTGAAGTGCAGTCTGTGTTTGGCTGATAAGTTGGGTGAGTGTGGTCATAAAATGGTGATCATCACAGTTCTTGAAGAAGGCCCATGTTGGCATGCTTGATCTGGAACTAGGGCCTACTTCTCCCTCTATGTCCAATGGCTCTTCTTCACTATCTCCACCCTCACCTCCAAAGAATTCTTCTGAGCCACCAGTCTCATAATCAACATCACCAGCTGTTGAGGGTAAAGCTGTGATGGCATCCTTAACTCTTTGCATGGACTGTGTGGTGTGCACCAAATTGAGCATTCCATCTGTATTGTCATTGCCATGTCCAGCTAGAAGTTGATATGCTGGAACAGGGTGAATAAATGTCTCAGCATCTAAGGAGGTAGAATCTATAACAGCTTGATTTTGATGAGATAGTCCTTCCCTTTCTGCATCCTGGATATTCATTAACTCACTTACAATGACATCCACCCTTATATCTCCGGTACCTGCATTTCTCTCATTTTCTCTCTTTTCTTGCATCAAGGTCTCACCTTAGCTCCCCACCCTCACACCCTCACCTTCACCATCTAAGGTGGGACTCCTCACACTCACTTTTGCCAGTCTTGAAGAAGTGGACTGCATTGGATCACTCTTTTCCTCTCCTTTTTCCTAGGAGCAACCCAGACTCTCACTCAAGTCACTACCTTCCTTCAATCCTAATAGTGATTGCACAATTACTAAATCATTTGCACTTGTAACTATAGTTGAACTTTGGAGTTGTGTAGAGACACCTGACAGATGAAAAATATCCATCGGGTTAGTAATTTGACTATCCGACGGATGACTGCTGTTAGGCACATCCATCGGGATACAATCACTACTCGACGGATGAACAATATCCATCGAGTGAGTAGAAATGAATGAGTGTGGAGTGGAGACTATTGTAGACTCTGTGCAGATTGATGAGAATTTTGGCACAGATGTCTCAACAATCTCAGAAAGAAATGGCAAGTGAGCCAACAAATCATCTAGAAGATGATACTCACTTGCATGGATTTTTTACTTCTCCAACAGAGTTAAAGATGGAGAATATGGTTGAGATGTTTGAATCATGTCAACATCCAAAGAGTGTGTGGGAGAATTTGGTGTTTGAGGTGTTTCAATTTGTACAGATTTTGGCTGTGAATCCACATTTATTGGAGCCACATCAATTTGACTTTGAGATGGTGCAGTGACTGGGTCTTTAGCTCCAGTTTGCACTGTGTGTGTACCCTGTGCATCCCCAAGGGTTTTAGTTTTCTTCTTTCTTGTATAAGTTTGTGGTGAACTTGTGTCCCTACTCCTTTTGTTCTGTGCTCCTGGTTGAGAGCTTGTTTCAATAGTTACATCCTTTTGGGAGGATGAAACTAGAATTGAGCTTTTGTCCTTATTAACAACCACAGTTTGTTGGGAAACTGTGGTGTGGCTTGGTTTGGGTACACTATGCTCACCATCCTTATTCTTAGGACTTCTTTGATTTTTACCCTGTCCCTCACCTGTCTTTCCCACCTTCACACTCCCCTCTTTGTGTTTAGTGGATTTTACAACTGGCATCTTTTGAGAGACACCAGAGGGGGCTTTCTTTGTCTTTGTTTTTGAGACTTTGGTTTTGGTAGCTTGGGTAGACATCTGTCTGGTCATTGACACAGATGCCACTGCTACACTAGAAGGCAAATAAATGTTTGAGGTTGGAAGAGTAGAGACAGTGGAAATTACCTCACTTACCTAAGGTGCCTCCATTACTGGAAAATAGAAGAGTGGCACCTCTTTGTGGTGATCTGCTCTATTGAGATATGCAATAATTCTTCTTTCTTGAACCCAATAGTTTAACTTGTTGGTTGGGTTCTCAATCACAATGTCCTCAGAGAGGTGGTTATCAAGCATCATGAAAAATTTAGCATAATAAACACTCTTACCCCTCTTATTAACCTCCCCTAACTTAAACCATAACTCAAACAAGACTAGATCACTAAAATTGAAATATTTATCATTTACTAGCATGTAAAGCATGTTGAACATGGAGATAATAACAGAATCAAAATTGCTAATTTTAGCAGAAAATACTTTAATAACTACATCACACAGGTAACTTCATTCTTTCCTAAGACCCAATATCCTAATTTCACTTAATTTAGAGATGGTGAGTGAATAACCCATGGAGTTTAACATGTTAACAATATCAGTGTCTGTGTGTGGAGTAGTGACAGTATTATCAGGAGTCCTAAAGCATGCTTTAACAATGTCACCATTAACACAGAATTCCTTACCTTTAATAGTGAAAGTGATGGTCTTGTCAGTTGAGTTGTACACTACAGTTGTCCATATTTCTTCCACAACCTCACAGTAGATAGTGGGAGATTCTAGCATGGCATATTTGAGCTTACACCCTTGCACAAAATCCATCATTTTGTGGTAGTCGCCAGAATGTTGAATCCCCTTATTCACTAGAGCTGTGAAATTGTTCTTCTCATAGATAAATCCAGTTTGAGACATGATTTTGATGACTGGTGCTATTGTTTGAGAGTAAAAATTGCAGAGAGAGAGGGTAATTGCTTTTGAGAAAGAAAGAAGTTAGAGCAGATGAATTGAGAATGATAAAAGAAATGAATAAAAGTGAAATTGCTTTTATACTATCTCAAAAAATAACTGTAAAAAATAATAAAGTAAAATAAAGTGACCAATAAAATTTTTCGAAAATAGCTGTTTAAAAAAAATAATCTGTAAAAATTCCATCACTTATCCGTCGTGTTATGCTTACAAACTGTAAGTATACTCGATGGATAATGTTCAGAGAATTAACAGCTAGGATTGAGACAATTCGACGGATGAGGATAAATCAGTTATCCTTCAAGTTATAAAATATTCCAGAAAAATAATTGATTTTATTAATAAATTGTATTCCGACGGATGATCGAACTCGATGGATAATGATCATCCGTTGGGATGTAAATTTTGACTTAGCCAAAATTTCATCCAAGATTGAAAAATCAATTAAATTTCTGGCTGCATTACAACTTGCAAAATATCTGAAAAGATTCAAGAATAATTAAGCATACCTAACTCACATACCAACCTTGAGAAGGTGGATTCATCCAGTGGCTTGGTAAATATGTCTGCAAGTTGTTTTTCACTTGGAACAAAATATAGTTCCACAGTACCATTCATTACATGTTCCCTTATGAAGTGGTACTTGATGTCTATGTGCTTTGTTCTTTAATGTTGTACTGGATTTTCAGTGATGGCAATTGCACTTGTGTTATCACAGAAAATAGGAATCCTATCCACTTGTAGACCATAGTTCAACAATTGTTTTTCATCCATAGAATCTGTGCACAACAACTACCAGCAACAATATATTCAGCTTCAGCTGTAGAAGTAGAAACTGAATTTTGCTTTTTACTGAACCAGAACACAAGCTTGTTTCCTAGAAACTGACAGGTTCCTGTTGTACTTTTTCTGTCTATTTTACAACCTGCATAATCTGCATCTGAATAACCAGTTAGATCAAAACCAGAATCTCTAGGATACCAAATGCCAAATTTTGGTGTTCCCTTGAGATATCTGAAAATTCTCTTAATAGCTACTAAATGAGATTCTCTAGGATCAGCCTGAAATCTAGCACAAAGACAAGTAGCAAATATTATATATGGCCTACTAGCTGTTAAGTACAGAAGTGAACCAACCATGCCCCTATAACTTGAAATATCCACAGACTTTTCAGTAGTGTTTAATTCAAGCTTAGTTGCAGTGGCCATGGGAGTTTTTGCAGATATGCAATCCATTAGATCAAACTTCTTTACAAGATCATGAATGTATTTAGTTTGACTAATGAATATTCCATCACTAACTTGCTTAACTTGTAAACCAAGAAAGTAAGTTAATTCTCCCATCATGCTCATTTCATACTTACTTTGCATCAATTTCGCAAACGCTTTGCAAAGTTTTTCATCTGTAGAGCCAAATATAATATCATCTACATAGATTTGAACAAGTATACTAGAGCCATTAATATTTTTAAAGAATAAAGTTTTATCCACAGTACCTCTTGTGAAGTGATTTTCCGAAAGGAACTTTGATAAAGTGTCATACCAGGCTCTAGGTGCTTGCTTCAGTCCATAGAGTGCTTTCAAAATATAGTAGACATGATTTGGGAAATTTGGGTCTTCAAAACCAGGAGGTTGACTGACATAGACTTTCTCCTCCAAATCTCCATTTAGAAAAGCACTCTTGACATCTATTTGATAGACCTTGAAATTGGCATGGGCTGCATAGGCTAAGAAGATTCTGATGGCTTCAAGTCTTGCAACAGGAGCAAAGGTTTCATCAAAATCAATTCCTTCTTGTTGACAATAGCCCTTAGCAACCAATCTAGCTTTGTTCCTGACTACTATGCCATTTTCATCCATCTTGTTTCTGAATACCCATTTGGTGTCTATTGGATTCTTTCATTTAGGCTTGGGTACCAGCTTCCATACTTTATTCCTTTCAAATTGGTTTAGCTCCTCCTGCATATCTAAAATCCAATCAGAATCCAATAGAGCTTCTTCTACCTTCTTTGGTTCTTCCTTAGATAAGAAGCTTCTATATAGACATTCTTCTTGAGTTTCTTTCCTTGTCTGAACTCTAGAAGATGCATCACCAATAATTAGCTCATAGGGGCGATCTCTTGTCCATTTTCTCTGTTGTGATAGATTTGCTCTAGATGAAGAGGCCTCATTGTTGTCTTGATGTGTGACTGAGTTTTAATTATGAGGAACTCCCCCTGAGTTAGTGAGTCTTTGATTTGAGAGAGGGGAACTTTCTGTGAGTGATCTACCTTGACTTTCAGCTTCTCTCAGTGACCCGACGGATGAAGCACTTTGAGTTCCGACGGATAAGGCTGATTGTCTCCCGATGGATGATGCAGGTTGTCTCCCGACGGATGAAGCATTTTGTAACTCGATGGATGATGAGTTATTAGCTTCATTAGTTGTAGATTTTTCTGCAATATCCTTAGTTGTAGTTTCTTGATCACTTTCATCATCACTGTCATCACTAACCATCTCCACATTATCAAATTTGAGGCTCTCATGGAAATCTCCATCTTGCAGTCCTTCAGTCTTTTTATCATCAAACACAACATGTATTGATTCCACAACAATGTTGGTTCTTAGATTGTAGACTCTATATGCTTTTCCCACAGCATATCCAATAAGAATTCCTTCATCTGCTTTAGCATCAAACTTCCCATGTTGATCAGTTTGATTCTTCAAGATATAACATTTACAGCCAAAGACATGAAGAAAATTTAGAGTTGGTTTCCTGTTCTTGAATAATTGGTAGGGAGTCATGCATTTTGCTTGATTCACCAAAGAGATATTTTGAGTGTAGCAGGCAGTGTTCATAGCTTCAGCCAAAAAGTATGTTGGTAACTTTGATTCTTCAAGCATTGTCCTTGCAGCTTCAATAAGGGATCTGTTCTTTCTTTCTACCACTCCATTTTGTTGTGGAGTCCTTGCTGCAGAAAATTCATGCATAATCCCAGTTTCTTCACAAAATGATCTCATCACAGAATTCTTGAACTCAGTTCCATTGTCACTCCTGATTCTTCTTACGTTAAAATCAGGATGATTATTGACTTGCCTTATGTGATTGATGATTATTTCACTAGCTTCATCTTTAGACTTTAGGAAATATGTCCAAGAGAACTTTGAGAAATCATCCACAATTACTAGGCAAAATCTTTTCCTTGAGATGGACAACATATTTACTGGTCCAAACAAATCCATGTGTAGCAATTGCAGAGGTTCTTCAATTGTTGAATCAAGTTTCTTTCTGAATGATGCTTTGATCTGCTTTCCTTTCTGACAAGCATCACACAATCCATCCTTAGAAAACTCCACTTGAGGAATACCTCTAACCAGTTCTTTCTTTACATGCTCATTCATGGTCTTGAAGTTTAGATGGGACAGCTTCTTATGCCATAGCCAACTTTCATCTTGACTTGCTTTACTGAGAAGATAAGTAACAGATTATGCATTTGATGAGTTGAAGTCAGCTAGGTACACATTTCCTTTTCTCACTCCAGTGAGAACCACTTTGTTGCTCCTCTTGTTTGTCACAACACATGCTTCTGAATTGAAGGTTACTGAATTGCCCTTGTCACAAAGTTGGGTGATACTCAGCAAATTATGCTTGAGACCATCCACTAGGACAACCTCCTCAATGATGACATTGTCTTTAGAAATCAAGCCATATCCCAAAGTATAACCCTTGTTGTCATCTCCAAAAGTAATACTTGGGCCAACTCTCTCCTTGAACTCTGTAAGCAGGGTAGAATCTCCAGTCATGTGTCTTGAACAACCACTATCCAAGTACCACAGATTCTTTCTGTTTCCCTGCACACATCAAAACCAAATCAAGTTAATTTTGGTACCCAAGTTTCCTTGGGTCCTGCCTTGTTAGCTTTCTTCTTTTATTTCTTAGGTTTTATCTCATTTGACTTGGGGATATCAGATTCATCCTTAGTCATCTGAGTTGGACAGTCATTAAAACAAAATTATCATGAACATTTTGATTAACAGGAAATGGCATGCTATTTGCAAACATGTTATTCCAGTAGGGCATGCTAAATGGCATTTGAGGCATACTAAATGCATCATAATAAGGATTAGGTGCAAATGGCATATTAGCAAATTGTGCATTCATATTCTGTGCAGACATAGCATTCATAGGCATAGAAGGCATAGCACTCATGTTGGGAAAAGAAGGTGGTACAGATATGGGAGTAGGCATGGCAAGTTTGTAATTAACAGACAAATGATTAGCACTACCACACTTAACACAGATTTTTCTTGGAGCATACTTATCAGGTGTGTAGTTGTTATGTTTGTTAATTCCTACTTTCCCATTTCTATTGTTTTTCTTTTTAGCTTCTGTTTTAACCTCAATCTTTTCTAATCTGTCATTCAATTACTTGATGGACAAATGACCAACATTCACTTTCTTCTCCTTCTTCACTTAACTTGATTCTCCTGAAATAAAGTTTTTGGAAACTGATCCATACTTTTCATTTAACTTGGCAAGTTTGGCTTTACTCACAGGTTTGCTCACAGCCGACGGATGAGGATTTATGTCACTCGACGGATAACCTTTTTGATTATCCGACAGATGACTCTCATCATCCGTCGAGTCTACATCTGTTAGCAATCCTTCAACCAAATTGGATTCCAGCTTCTCTTTACTCTTTTTCCAGGATGCATCACAGAAGGACTCAATTCCTTGAACTTTGGTGATTTGAGCATGGACATCTCTAGATGATTTCCATGCATTCATCACTTCTTGTTCATGATCAAGCCGCTTCTTCAAAATTTCTTCTTTCTTCAAGGACTCAGTTAATTCCTCCTTAACAATCTTACATTCTATTCTCAATTTTTCAAATTCAATAAACTGAGACTCTAGCACATTATTCCTCTCACTTAAAAACAAATTGTTTTCTTTGATTTTAGCATTTTCCTTAGTGAGGGACTTAAGTGTAACCCACAAATAATATAATTCTGTGGACATGTCATTAATTGTATCATTACACTCAGCTTTAGATAAATGTGCAAGGTTAGTGGTGATTACCTAATTGCTTGAAGAACTTGTCTCTGTTTCATCAGACTTGGCCATTAGGGCTAGATTGACATAGCTGACATCTTCATCCTCATCCAGACCATCTGTTGCCCGGTCATTTTCTTGTGTAATAAAAGCCCTTTCCTTTTGTTTGAGCAACTCAAAATACTTCTATTTATAATCCACATGCTCAAACTTCTTCTTGCTGGAATCTGACTTTCTACACTCACTGGCAAAGTGCCCTGCCAAGCCACATTTGAAACACTTGAATTTTGATTTATGTGACGACCTCAATCTCGGGGTTAGGAAATGAGGACTCACACACCTCTAATCTAATAATTAAATATGCATAAACCCCGATTAGCTACTAACAGGATCAACAGGATAAAGTATGAGACAAGATTACAACTACCAATCATAAAATATAACTTACAAACCCAAAATATTATTAAATAACCAATATCGATTCCGGCTGGGAACCGATAGATAACCCATTGTATCTTTATACACTTCTTTCTAGGCGCGAGCTCACTCATGATTACCACTACCTGCTCTGGCAACTGGAAGCCCTCAACACGGTAGGGACCACCAGGTACGCTCTTACGAGGAGTGCGCCTAAGCCTGGCCATCTTCTTGCTTAACTGCCATGGTTAGATTAAAACAAAACAAATGAGTATAAAACTCAGCAAGTAACTATATAGCAGTTCTACAATATCAAATCACAATATGCTTTACCAAACTCAGGGCATTCTACTTTATTTGATCTAGGTGGCAGATTTCCATCTCTTAGGTTAAGGAAAAGTTTCTGAAGAATAGTATGCGGCTTTCAAAGAACAATGCTCAAAGCAGGACGAAAGCCGACAATCATCACAAATCATTAAAGGATCAGAATAGATCTTTCAATAGAGGAAAGCAACAGTATTTCAAGATATAGAATCAATCATATGATCAACAATTTCAAGAATCAGGGTTCTCGAGCTTTAAGCTCCACAATACATAATCAAATCTTTCCAAAGTAATATAAACCATTTTCATTTTCAAAAATCAATTTACAGAACAAAAGTTTCAGTTCCCTTTTTAAATAATCAATTAGAACCCTTGATTGGATTAATTTTCTTTCCATTTCATTATGTACGGGTGATCAGCCCGTACCGGCCTCCATCCGGTCATTAAGGTACCAATCGGCATAATTTCAGCCTTAAGTTGGACTAGCCCCGCTAGCCTCTTACCATGACTGGACTAGTCCCACTAGCCTCTTACGTCCCAATCCAATCCATCAGGAATTCATTTGGAAAACCTTGAGTTGGAAAAACAAGTAGGTTTTCAAAAATACATTTTATCATTACCAGGCATTTGAAATCATTCGGACTTTTTCAAGTCGAAACTCATTCTTAATTCAGATTTTAAGGAAACAAAGTTCAGGGAGTGATTCAAAGATATGCAAGGAACAATTCATAAGAATTCTGTATCAGGGATAATAAAGCACTAAATTAGAAGGATCAACATTGGTTTAGGGATCAATAGGGTGATCAAGAGAAACAGGGTATCATTAAACAGGGTTAACAAGGATAATCAAAAGGTTCAATATGATTCATGGCTTAAGAGATAACTTGAGCAGAAAGAACAGAATATCAAAGGGTGAAATCAATAAGCTTTTCAATAACAGGTCATCAAGAACAAGGGTACTTTAAATCAATATCAGGGTTTCATAAAACAAGGGTTTCATACTTAAACAGTTCAATACTCTACATGGTATGAACAACATTCTCTTAATAACCATTTACACAAGTAATCAGAGTTACTTGCCTGAATTTGCTTTCCTGAAGGTTGAACTACTGCCACCTAGTAAATTCTTTCCTTTCCTAGCCTGAATGCCCTCACGCTCCGAATCTACAATAAAACCAAAACCTTAATTAGATTCTCAACTCTCATTCCCGGAATGATCACTCTATACAATAACTCGATTATATCCTTGACTCGAGCATACGAATATAGCTTATACATATAAGCACATAGCACATAGCATATCTCTTTTTCATAACTTTTATATCCTTATATACTTAATAATCGAAGCACACTTGCTTATTCTTAGCTATTTCTCAAACCACACTATTATAACCCTTACGAGTACAAGATTTATTCACAACCAAACATTTACGTCCATAACTATCACTTATATCTTTTAAAATCAATCAACTTAGTTCCCTTTTTCTTTTGTTCCTTAATTCGAACCACATACTACAATCAAGCAAACAAATTCATAGATATTCACTTATACACCTTCAATCATCTTTTTGATCATCAAAACCAAGTTTTTGACTTTTAATCCCTATGGTCAATTCGACCTTAACACACAAAATCAACCAAATACTTACTTTAGTTCACATAAACACATACCTCATTTAAAAACCATTAAAGAATCATTTTCCTTTCTTTTAATCATAAAAATTCGAACCATAATCATATATATACAATCAAATTTCTCAAAATTACACCATGCTTCCTTATTCTTAGCATAATCCAACTTTTAAACTAACACCCTTTTCTTTATCAACAACCATTCGAACCAAAACATACATACATGCTCGCATGCAACTTCAAATTCATTCCTTCATTATATCAAACACTCATTTTTATCAATTAAACCAACTAAATCCCTTAACACAATCCAAGAATTCGAATTTCACCTAAATCACAACATGCATCATCTCAAGTTTATAAATCACAAATCAATTGTAATTATTCTATACTTTCTATTAACAACTATCCACCATCAATTTCATTGTCAAAAATCAACTTGATCTCTTTTTAAAAATAAAAACCCATTCGGCTTTATAGAAAACACCACATGCAAACACAAAAATTTGAGTGTATATTATCTAGAGTTCAGTTTACACATCATAACTCACCACCGGTTCACCGGATTTCATCACCGGTGGCGGTGGCTTCACGGTGGTGCCCTCATTCGAGGGTGTCCAACCACGAAACCCCCGATTACCATCAATTATGCAAAATAACTAACATGCACATCTTCTCTATCATTTGTTTACAAAGAATCAAGCTTAAACAAGATGACATCAACAACAATAACAAGAACCATGTGGTTCTCGGGTGAACACATACACCGAGCACACACAACACACACACATCGACATGCAAGTGGGTATACACACATGCACACACTTCTACCTACACATAAGTGTTTATCAAGAAAATTTAGGGATGATTGGTGAGTTTGATCAAGGAAAAGAGAGGTATACCGAGAGAGATTGAAGAAAGCCGAGAGAGAGAGAGAGAGTGTTCGAGTGAGAGAAGGAGAGAAAAGAGAGAAGAGAGAAAGTGAAAGCACGGGAGCAAGAAGAAAAAAAAGAAAGGGAGTGAGTTTATATATCACTCAAAAACAAGGGCAATTTGGTAATCTTCTAATTCCTTTTTCACTCTTACTTGTCCCATCTTTTTAGTAAAATAAAACAAGGATTAAATATAAAATATCTCTCTCTTGGGAAGTCGAGAATTATTGAAAATGACATTTTTAATACGTAGGCCTTGAAATTAGATTTTTAACCATTACTCATAATAAGATTTTGAGTGAACGGTTGATTTTATATGAATTTCGCAATCATGCCTTAATAATATCATTTTCCACATAAAATCAATTTAAAAATGCAAAGATCAACAATCAAATTCACTTATCATTTTTAAAAAGTCTCTAGGACCACTACGAAGATCACTAAACAAATCTCATGTTTTTATCTTACTCGAATGATTTTATAAATATGCATGAAGGTTAATTAAACCTTTATTTAAATCACGTAATTCCTTTAAATTTCACAAAATTGTCACAGATCACATAACCATGCACACAGACAACAATATCACATATATAATCACATAACGACTCAATTCTGATCATCGAATTTATCCCTCTTTAATCCTTATCCTCTTTTACGCGTACCGGGTCACGTTCAACCTGACGGCCCGACGCTCAGCATTTTGATTACGCTTCTCATTCTCATTATCAATTGACACGTCACTTAGGATAGAATACTTTATTTACTCATTCATTTCATTCAACCACACATAATTCGCATTTTATATTCTTTAATTCCTTATTAGGACGGGTTCCGTTCTTCCTGACGGCCCGACACCACATCTTAACTTTTAAGCTGACTCTTTAAATTGGAACGTTTATATCCACGCTCCTATATTCTAATATACAAAAAAGATAATTAATCAGCACTTAATCATATAATTATAATCATATCACATAACACATACTTTATTGACTTAATTACGTCACATAATTCTCAGTCATCACAATCTACCCTCCTTAAAAGGATTCTGTCCCCAGAATCTAATCTAAGCAAATAGATGGGGATACTTTTCTTTCATTTCGCTTTCTAATTCCCAAGTCGATTCTTCGGCTAATGGATTTCTCCACAACACTCTAACTAGAGGTACAACTTTATTTCTAAGCGTCCTTTCTTTTCGATCCAAAATTCGCACTGGCTGTTCCACATAGGACAAATCTGGTTGGATTTCCACTGGTTCCAACTCGATCACATGGCTCGCATCAACATTATACTTCTTCAGAAGAGATACATGAAATACATTATGCAGATGTTGCATTTGCGGCGGTAGCGCCAATTCATATGCCACTTTCCCAACTTGTCGCAATACTTCAAATGGTTCAATGTACCTTGGACTCAGCTTTTCTTTCTTTCCGAATCGAGTTAAACCTTTCCAAGAAGATATCTTTAACAAGACATTGTCTCCAGTTTCGAATTGCACATCTTTCCGTTCTTGATTTGCGTATTTTGCCTGTCGATTTTGAGCTGCAATTAATCTCTTTTGTATCATTTCGACTTTTTCCTTCGTTTGTTGAACTAGCTCTGGGCCAATTAACTTGCGCTCACCAACTTCGTCCCAATAAGTAGGGGATCTACACTTTCTTCCATACAACGCTTCATAAGGTGGCATGCCAATACTCGCGTGATAACTGTTGTTGTAGGAAAACTCAATTAAGGGCAAATGATCGTCCCAATTTCCTTTGAAATCTATTGCACAGGTTCGCAACATATCTTCAATCGTCTGAATTGTCCTTTAACTTTGTCCGTCTGTCTGCGGATGATATGCCGTACTCATTTTCAAATTCGTTCCCAAATGATCATGGAATTGTCGCCAAAATCTCAAATTAAACCTTGGATCTCTATCAGACACGATAGATACAGGAACTCCATGACGCATCACGATCTCATCCAGATACAATTTGACCAACTTTTCTAATGAAAACCTTTCGTTTATCGGCAAAAAATGTGCTGACTTTGTCAACCGATCGATTACCACCCAAATTGCATCGTGATTTGACTTGGTTTTAGGTAATCCTACCACAAAATCCATTGCTATATGCTCCCATTTCCATTCGGGTATGTCCAATGGTTGAAGCAATCTGCTTGGCCTTTGATGTTCTGCTTTAACTCTTTGGCACGTGTAACATTTACTTATCCATTCCGCAATTTCCTTTTTCATGTTTGGCCACCAATAATTTCCTTTTAAATCCTGGTACATCTTCTTACTTCCAGGGTGAATTGAAAATCTCGAGTTATGCGCTTCTTGTAAAATCTCGTGCTTTAGTTCCACGACATTAGGTATCCAAATACGTGAGTTAACACGGTATATCCCTTTTCCATCCTTTTGAGCTTTAATTTCTTCTCCCGTCAACTTATCCTTTTCGCGATTCATCACTTGCTCTTGACATCATCAAATCTTTTCTAAAATCTCGGGTTGAAACAACATTGCATATATAGCTTCACCTCCACATTCTGGAGTCTGCACCTCTATTTCCATTTTTTCAAAGTCCTTGATTAATTCTTCCGATGACGTTAACATATTCAATCTTTCTTTTCGACTTAAAGCATCAGCTACCACATTTGTCTTTCCAGGATGATAGTTTATCGCGCAATCATAATCTTTGATCAATTCCAACCACCTTCTTTGTCGCATATTTAGTTCTTTCTGAGTAAAGATATACTTTAAACTTTTATGATCCGTATAAATCTCGCACTTTTCCCCGTACAAATAATGCCTCTAAATCTTAAGGGCAAACACAATTACTGCCAATTCCAAATCATGCGTTAGATACTTTTGCTCGTGCGGCTTGAGTTGTCTTGAAGCATATGCTATTACCTTCCCGTGTTGCATTAACACGCATCCAAGTCCTTTATATGAAGCATCACTGAATATTACAAATTCCCCTTTATCATCTGGTAATACCAACACTGGGGCGGTTACCAATCTCTTCTTTAACTCTCGAAAACTATCCTCGCACCTTTCTGTCCAATCAAACTTCTCGTTCTTTCTTGTCAATTTTGTCAACCGAGTGGCAATCTTTGAGAAATCTTGCACAAATCTTCTATAATATCCGGCTAATCCCAGAAAACTTCTGACTTCCGTCGGAGTCTGATAAGTGGCATTTTATACCACTTAGAGCGTCTTAAAATAGTTTAAATTGGTCCCTAAATCAAGTATTTTGTGTATTTGATGCATTTTTCTAGTGTTTATGCATTTCAGGGTATTAGTTGCATTTCAGAGGAGTAATCATCAAGAATAAGCCTTGGCATGTGTTCACCATTGCGAGAGGAAGGAAATGGGCAGATTACAGTGAAGAAACGGAGCAAACTCAGGATTTTTCCAGTAGGGTCCTGAGCGCCCGCTCAGCTATGCTGAGCGGCCGCGCAGAAAGCTGAGCTCCCGCTCAGCTATGCTGAGCGGCCACGCAGGGTCGGGAAAAAAGATAATTTATTTTAAGACTCCTACTTCTGTTTGGCTTCCACTTCTATGTAATTTGAGTTTTATGGGACTATTATATAAGTAGATTTAGAGACGTTTCACAAAGAGGATGGTGGTATTAAGCAAGGAGCGAAGGAGATAAGGAAGAAGACCGTTTTAGCACACAGTAATGAAGAGGAAGCATATTTTTTTGTGATTCTTATTTCGTTGTAACATTGGATGCTAGTTTTCTTACTTTGAACTTAGTTACTCTTGTGACGTACTCTGATTTAATATAATTAGTTTAGTTATTATTTTCTTGTGTTTGTTCATCATGATTTCATATGAACCCATGATGATGATAAGTGCTATTATGGGCCAATTGTGATCATGGGGTCGCAACGAATTTACTATAGAATTCTTTACTTAATTGTTTAATACTTTAGTGTGTGATGATTGTATGATATCTAGTATTGGTTGTGCGTATTCGTCTTATGTGCGTCGCGAACATATAAGATAGGGTGTTAATCTCTTGTGAAGCGACGGTGGATCTTGAGATTTAGAACTTGCCATGCTAGCATAGGTTCATGTATGATGTGCATGATTAGTGGGTAACTCTACCAGTTTTATTTGCCCTGTGTAATCAAAAGGAATAACTTGTGCTTAAAACCGTTATGTTGTCAATTTCTGTAGACATATAGGAACTCAACATAATTGATGCCTATTCAACTTCTATCTTAATTGTGGATGCTTGGTAGAATGGTATAAGTACAATGAAAGTTGGCTTGTATCAGTTTCATGTTATTCGATTAATATCATCACTGTCACATGCTAAGGTAATAACAATAACTATTGAAGGAAGTAATAATGAAGTTGTGATCTCATGAGTGTTTTAATATTGTTAATTGAAGTATTATTTAAGTGATAAACTAAGTAATTAATTGTAGTTAATATTTAGTCAACAATTATAAGTGTTAGTGTTTTAACATTGAGGAGTAATCATACGTTGGTGCGTGAGTTTAATTAAACAATAATTAGTCTGAGTCTGTGTGGGAACGAACTAGAAAGTATTCTATATTACTTGCGAACGCGTATACTTGCGTGAATATTAGCGCGTATTTCTGCCCTAACAAGTTTTTGGCGCCGCTGCAGGGGACTCGGCATATTTGTTTAGTTTATGTACTTACCATCATTGGTCATTAGGACTCAGTGATTAGGACGTAGTTGTTACTTATTATTTCTGGTTGTGTTTCAGGTACTTTAGCGAGCGTTTATGCAAACTTGTTCTCGTACTCGTAAGAGGACTTTAGATACAGCTGAGGAGACAGGCGAAGTTCTTGATATTCCAAAGAAGATAGATTTTGAAGATTCAGATTCAGGAACTGAGCAGAAAGAACCAGTAATCATGGGTGATCGTATTGTTCAGGCTGATCCAGCTCTTATGGACTTTTCTCGGCCTAAAATTGATGACATTCAGGTGGAATAAAAGAAAAGGCTCGGGGTGGATTTAGGAGTCAAGCATTCTTCATCCGGCTATTTAAGCTAACACCTTTGAAATCAAGCCGGGCACTATTCAGATGGTGCAGAATTCTGTTTCTTTTGGAGGAGCTGCGACTGAAGACCCCAACATGCACATAAGGAATTTTGTCGAGATCTGCAGCACTTTCAAGTATAATGGCGTGACTGATGAGGCTATCAAGCTGAGGCTTTTCCCATTCTCATTGAGGGACAAGGCTAAGGACTGGTTACATTCTGAACCAGCTGGGTCCATCACTACGTGGCAAGATCTTACGTAAAAGTTTCTGGTGAAGTTTTATCCGATGGCAAAGACTGCTGCTATGAAGAGTGCTCTTACTCAGTTTGCGCAGCAACCGACAGAATTTATGTGCGAAGCTTGGGAACGCTACAAGGAAATGTTGAGAAAGTATCCACATCATGGAATGCCCGATTGGATGGTGATCACTGGTTTCTATAATGGTTTGGGGGCCCAATCTCGGCCCATGCTCGATGCAGCAGCTAGAGGCGCCTTATGGGCCAAAAGCTATACTGAGGCTTATAATCTTATCGAGACTATGGCTGCAAATGAGCATCAAAACCCAACTCAGAGGATGATGCCTGGGAAGGTAGCAGGTATTCTGGAAGTCGATGCAGCCACCGCTATTACAGCGCAGCTCCAAGCGCTGTCAATGAAGGTTGATTCTCTAGCTAAATATGGAGTTAATCAAATAGCTATGGTTTGTGAGCTTTGTGCAGGTTCTCATGCTACGGATCAGTGTTCTCTTGTCAATGAATCTGTTCAGTATGTGAATAATTATCAGCGACAACAGCAGCCTGTGCCAGCTACTTATCATCCTAACAACAGAAATCATCCAAATTTCAGCTGGGGTAATAATCAGAATGCTATTCAGCCACCATATCAGCAAGGTGTGAGTAAACAGTTTAATCCACCTGGATTCCAGCAACCACAGCAGTATGCTCAAAGGCAATCATATCCTCAACAGGGAAGTGCAGCTACACCTACTAGTGCTGATTTTGAGGAACTTAAGCTGTTATGCAAGAGTCAGGCGGTTTCTATCAAGACCTTGGAAAATTAAATCGGTCAATAGCCAATGCAGTGCTAAATCGTCAACCTGGCACACTTCCCAGTGACCCGGAAGTACCAGGCAGAAAGGAAGCTAAAGAGCAAGTCAAGGCTATTACCTTAAGGTCTGGGAAAGTTGCTGATGCTGAAAAGGCAAAAGAAGGAGAAGCTGAAGTTAGAGATGAAGAAGCTAAGCAAAAGGAGAAAGCGGCGGAACCAAGGAAGACTACTGTTGAACACACTCTGCCTGAGGGTAATACAGGGGAGAAATAGCTCTATCATCCACCACACTTCCCTAAGAGATTGCAGCAGCAAAAGCTGGATAAACAGTTCGGTAAGTTTCTGGAGGTGTTCAAGAAACTTCACATCAATATACCTTTCGCTGAGGCTCTGGAGCAAATGCCTAGTTATGCGAAGTTTATGAAGAGTATTCTTTCAAGGAAGGTGAAACTGGATGACCTTTAGACCGTTGCTCTAACGGAAGAATGCAGCGCTGTTCTACAACAAAAGTTACCTCCAAAGCTTAAAGATCCAGGTAGCTTCACCATTCCTTGCACCATTGGTAAGTTGTCGTTTGACAAGTGCCTTTGTGATTTGGGAGCAAGCATCAATATGATGCCGTTGTCGATCTTCAAAAAGTTGGATTTGCCTGATCCAAAACCCACATACATGTCTCTGCAATTGGCTGATCGTTCTATTACTTACCCAAGGGGCATAGTGGAGGATGTGCTAGTCAAGGTGGATAAGCTCTTCTTTCCTGCAGATTTTGTTATTCTGGATTTCGAGGAAGATAAGAAGATTCCCATAATCTTGGGAAGACCTTTCTTGGCTACTGGTCGTACCTTGATAGATGTGTAGAAAGGTGAACTTACTATGCGGGTACAAGATCAGGATGTGACCTTCAACGTGTTCAAGGCAATAAAATTCCCCACAGAAGAGGATGAGTGCTTAAAAGTAGATGTGATTGATTCTGGGGTTACTTCAGAACTCAATCGCATGCTAATGTCTGATGCATTGGAAAAGGCCTTAGTGGGGGATTTTGACAGTGATGATGAAGATGGCAACGAGCAATTACAATATTTGAATGCTTCCCCATGGAAGCGAAAGCTGGACATGCCGTTTGAATCTCTTGGTACTTCTGACCTCAAGAATGCTGAAGGAAAGCTCCAACCATCAATAAAGGAAGCACCTACCTTGGAGCTCAAGCCATTACCTGAACACTTGAGGTATGCTTTTTTGGGTGATGCACTACTTTACCTGTTATTATTGCATCTGACCTTTCAGGTAGTGAGGAAGACAAGCTCTTAAGGATTTTGAGAGAATTCAAATCAGCTATTGGATGGACCATAGCAGACATCAAAGGGATCAGTCCTTCATATTGTATGCATAAGATTCTGCTAGAGGAAGGTAGTAAGTCGACTATTGAGCAGCAGCGCAGACTTAATCCTATCATGAAGGAGGTGGTGAAGAAAGAAATTCTGAAATGGCTAGATGCAGGCATCATTTATCCTATTTCTGACAGTTCTTGGGTGAGCCCCGTACAATGTGTGCCTAAGAAATGAGGTATTACTGTGGTAGCAAATGAGAAGAACGAGCTCATTCCCACTCGAACAGTAACAGGATGGAGAGTATGCATGGATTATCGAAAGTTGAACAAAGCCACGAGGAAGCATCACTTCCCTCTTCCATTCATTGATCAGATGCTTGACAGGTTGGCTGGTCATAAGTATTATTGTCTTCAGGATGGCTATTCAGGGTATAATCAGATTTGTATTGCACCAGAGGATCAGGAAAAGACTATCTTCACTTGTCCATTTGGCACGTTTGCTTTTCGCAGAGTTTCGTTTGGGTTATGTGGCGCACCGGCCACTTTTCAAAGATGTATGATGGCTATATTCTCCGACATGATTGGAAATAATGTCGAGGTGTTCATGGACGACTTCTCCGTCTTTGGACATTCGTATGATGAATGTTTGAATAATCTTCGTGCTGTACTCAAAAGGTGCGTGGAAACTAATTTGGTGCTCAATTAGGAGAAATGTCATTTTATGGTGCGTGAAGGCATTATTCTTGGGCATAAGGTCTCTATCAAGGGTCTTGAGGTGGATAAGGCCAAGGTGGGAGTCATTGAAAATCTTCCACCACCTATTTCTGTGAAAGGAATCCGTAGTTTTCTTGGTCATGCGGGTTTTTATCGGCGGTTCATCAAGGACTTTTCGAAGATATCTAAGTCGTTGTGTAATTTGCTTGAGAAAGATGTGCCTTTCAAATTTGATGATGAATGTTTGGCGGCATTCGAGACTCTTAAGAAGAGTTTGATCACTGCACCAGTTATTACAGCACCAGATTGGACAGAGCCGTTTGAGATGATGTGTGATGCGAGTGATTATGTGATAGGTGCAGTTCTGGGGCAGCGCAAGAATAATATCTTTCATGTGGTCTACTATGCGAGAAAGACCTTAAATGGGGCCCAAATGAACTACACCACTACGGAGAAGGAGCTCTTGGCTATAGTCTTTGGTTTCGAGAAATTTCGAAATTATCTGCTTGGGACAAAAGTGACAGTATTCACTGATCATGCGGCCATTCGCTATTTGGTTTCCAAGAAGGATTCGAAGCCGAGACTCATTCGTTGGGTGCTCTTACTTCAGGAATTTGAGTTAGAGATCAAGGATCGAAAAGGTACTGAGAATCAAGTAGCTGACCATCTTTCTAGGTTGGAGAATCCCGAGTCTACTTCACAAGATAAGACATTGATCAATGAATCTTTTCCGGATGAGCAGTTGTTCACAGTTCAGGAGGAAGATCCATGGTTTGCAGATATTGTAAACTATCTTGTCAGCAATATAATGCCTCCTAATTTGACCTCATCTCAAAAGAAGAAGTTTCTGCATGAGGTGAAGTGGTATATGTGAGATGAACCATATTTGTTTAGACAGGGAGCTGACCAGATCATCAGGAGATGTATCCCGTTCTGTGAGACGGAGGGGATATTACGAGACTGCCACTCCACAGTTTATGGTGGACACTATGGTGGTGAGAAGACGGCAGCTCGTATTCTGCAAGCAGGTTTTTTTTGGGCTACTTTGTTTAAGGATACTCATCAGTTTGTTTTAAGGTATGATCATTGCCAAAGAGTGGGAAATTTGACGAGAAAGGATGAGATGCCGTTAAATGTGATGCTTGAAGTCGAGGTCTTTGATGTTTGGGGAATCGATTTTATGGGGCCTTTTGTCTCATCCTGCGATAATCAGTATATCCTGCTGGCAGTCGATTATGTCTCAAAATGGGTAGAAGTCAAAGCTCTACCGATAAATGATGCAAGGGCAGTGCTAAATTTTCTTCATAAGCAGATTTTCACAAGGTTTGGAACACCTCGGGTAATCATAAGTGATGAAGGGTCGCATTTCTGCAACCGTAAGTTCACTTCTATGATGCAGTATTTTAATGTGAATCATCGAGTTGCTACTGCCTATCATCCGCAAACAAATGGTCAAGCGGAAGTATCTAACAGAGAGATCAAGCGCATTCTAGAGAAGGTTGTTTGTCCGTCAAGGAAGGATTGGTCTTTAAAGCTCGATGAAGCTGTTTGGGCTTACAGAACAACATACAAAACTCCACTTGGTATGTCCCCGTTTCAGTTGGTGTACGGTAAGGGATGTTATTTACCTGCGGAGCTTGAGCATAAGGCCTACTGGGCGTTGAAAAAGTTGAACCTGGATTTAGATGCAGCTGGTAAGAAAAGAATGCTTCAGCTTAATGAACTTGATGAATTCCGACTTCAAGCGTACGAGAATAACAAAATATACAAGGAAAAGGTGAAGAGGTGGCACGATAGGAAGCTACATCCTAAGTTATTCGTACCGGGGAAACAAGTTCTCTTATTCAACTCTCGTCTCCGACTTTTTCCTGGGAAGTTGAAATCAAGGTGGTCTGGACCTTTTATTGTCAAAACTGTGTTTCCACATGGAGCGGTGGAAATTTTTGAGAATGATCCGGACCAAGCATTCAAGGTTAATGGTCAGCGGTTGAAGCACTACTATGGGAACATGGCAAACCGAGAAGTGGTTAGTGCCATTTTATTGACTACTTGAGAAAGGTACGTAACGTCAAGCTAATGACGAAAAAGAAGCGCTGCGTGGGAGGCAATCCATGATTTGTTGTTACAGGAACCCTTAGAAGTTAATAACCTATCCAAAAACACAAAAAAATCAGAAAAACGGGACTGAATTTTTTTTTTCCAGTGACCCCTTGAGCGCCCGCACAGCTCTGCTGAGCGCCCGCTCAGCTTTGCTGAGCGACCGCTCAGGGGTCAACTGCCAGAATTTTTTTTTAAAGTCGAAAAAAAAATCAGAAAATTAAAAAAACCAAACACAGCCCATAAACCCACGACTTCTTTTCCTAATACCCCATGATTTCATCCCTCAACCCCACTCTTTATCTAATTTTAACCTAACCCACACCCTATATATACATACACCTATCCTACACATCCCCCACAAACTTTCTACACTCAAACTCTCTCCCAAACACAAAAACTCAGTTCTTAAACACTTTTATTCAAGATTCAATGGCACCCAAGATAGCACGAACTATTGATAGCAGCAGCACAGTCCCTACTGCTGATTCATCGAGGGGTACTGCTGCAAGGCCTGTGTTGAATGACAGAACTGCGGAGGAGGAGTACACTAGGCTTTTGAGGAAGCCGATTCTGAAGGAGAGAGGGTTTTTACCATCGGGGAGGGATGATGAGTTGCTACCTATGATTATAGAGAAGGGGTAGATAGCTTTTTGTGAGTCACCCGAAGCAGTGCCGATGAGCGTGGTTCACGAGTTCTATGCGAACGCGAAGGTCGAGAAGAATGGGTTTTCTGTGGTCCAAGGACTGACGGTTGATTATCACCCCAGCGGCGATTCGCCATGTGATTGGGCAGCGAGAGAGGAAGCCCGAGGAGGAGAACTGGAATGAGAAGACTGTTGAGGATTTCGATTTGGATCTGATTTGTGCTACTCTATGTAGGCCGGGCACAGTTTGGACCTTCAAGACCGGCAGTAATGAGTATCGTCACTTTCCGGCGATCGCTATGAACAGGTATGCCTGTGCATGGAATGCATTTATTTGTGCTAATATTGCCTTCTTCGCATGCACACGAGGTAACAGTTGAGAGAGCACAGTTGTTGTGGGGAATTCTTAATGAGGAGTACTATGTGGACCTTGGTGAGTTTATCTACCAAGGAATTCTTAAGTTTTTTAGGAGAGCTAAGCACATGAACATCCCTTATGCATCCACGGTCACGAAGCTTTGTCGAGCAGTGGGAGTGAACTGGTCGGCTCATGAGCAGTTGCAGTTGCCGGCCGCTCCGATTGATTCTGGGACTCTGAATGGGATGCAGGAGTGGACCTGTGGTGAGCCCGAGGAGCATGGGCTGGGTTATCGTCTTCCAGGAGGACGTCCAGCACGAGGTGCTACTATGGCTAGGCCTAGGCGTGATGAGGCTGGTTCTTCGAGAGCTCAGGAGGGTGCTGGGATGGCTGATACCCAGTATAGGAGGGTTTCACGACGGATGGATGCCATGTACGAGACACAGAGCAGGTTTGCTCAGGAGCTCACCCTTGCATTAGGGACTGCTTTTCGGGGCCTTGGAGCCGATATCCAGTGGCTAGTTTTTGGTGAGGACTCTGCATACCCGCCACCTGATACTCCACCCACTGAGGGTGATGATGATGATGACTCCGAGTAGGTATACCCTGTGTTCCTTTCTACTACCTTCACTGGGGACAGTGAAGATTTTAAGTTTGGGGGTGGTAGTTAAGGAATATTTTGTGTGTGTCATATAGCTGCATATTCATGTTAGTTAGTTCATATAGTTGCATAATTTTTGCCATACAGTTTTTTTTATATATATAGCTTTATTTGTTTGTCATATCATATAGCTCATGCATATACCATGATCCCTTTTGTGATGATTTATCGACTGATTTGTGATATTGATGCGAGTGTAGTGATAGCATTAAAGTGATATTGAGTCGTGTATGTTCATATGCATGCTAGAAGCACTTGTATTTTCACTAAGTCTTAGAGAATGCTTAAGGGCTAGATTGTTGTTATGATCTGATTGTTTTCGTGGTTAATCTATTTTTTATGCTTAGAATTTGATAATAGGTTCTTAGTGATAAAGGCATGAAAAAGAAAAAAATGGAGTAAAAATGAAATTTGTTGCTAGTTGTGGCTAGGCGTCAAATGGCTAGTAGCCAGCTCGCATGTTATGCGAGTAGTCTAGGGTTGAGCAAGATGGAGCGAAATGCACTTGCTCAGAAATTTTGAAAAAAAAGAAAAAAAGAAAGAAAAAAAAATTGTGTTTATGCATAATTGATCACGAGTGGGCTCTTTGGTATTCGAGTTATTAAGTTCTTAGGGGACTTTGTTCCTAGTGACCTAAGGCTTTTAGAGTCTGGGATCCGCTAACTTAACGCTCGCTACATGGATACCATTGTATAAGTCTTTTGTGGACCTCACTCATTGTACGGTCAAATAAGCATTGTTGTTGTGAATAAAAGCATGATTCCGTAATAAGCTCCAGAATTCTTGTAGTGTTATATGTCACTTTGTGCCTAGAATTTTTATTCTTTGTATAATTATGTGATTGCCTTGATGGTAGTTGAGTCATAATGATTGGTCTAGTTTCGAAGCATATCTGTTAAGCATCTGCACACACCACGTTTCTGGCTGTATGTTCGTTTGCATGAGTTTATTGATCTTTAGTCGCCTAACTGTATTTGTTGAGATGTTGCAATTTGGTTGGTTTGTTCGTAGTAAGGGGAATCGCTGCATTTCATATAGATTGCATTCATGCATGTTTTTATTTGTTTTTGAGTCTGTGACGCTTGAGGACAAACATCGATTTAAGTTTGGGGGTGTGATAAGTGGCATTTTATACCACTTAGAGCGTCTTAAAATAGCTTAAATTGGTGCCTTAAAATCAAGTATTTTGTGTATTTGATGCGTTTTTCTAGTGTTTATGCATTTCAGGGTATTAGTTGCATTTCGGGGGAGTAATCATCAAGGATAAGCCTTGGCATGTGTTCACCATTACGAGAGGAAGGAAATGGGCAGATTACAGCGAAGAAACAGAGCAAACTCAGGATTTTTCCAGTAGGGTCCTGAGCGCCCGCTCAGCTATGCTGAGCGGCTGCGCAGAAAGCTGAGCGCCCGCTCAGCTATGCTGAGCGGCCGCGCAGGGTCGGGAAAAAAGATAATTTATTTTAAGACTCCTACTTCTATTTGGCTTCCACTTCTATATAATATAAGTTTTATGGGACTATTATATAAGTAGATTTAGAGACGTTTCACAGAGAGGATGGTGGTATTAAGCAAGGAGCGAAGGAGATAAGGAAGAAGACCGTTTTAGCACACAGCAACGAAGAGGAAGCATATTTTCTTGTGATTCTTATTTCGTTGTAACGTTGGATGCTAGTTTTCTTACTTTGAACTTAGTTACTCTTGTGACGTACTCTGATTTAATATAATTAGTTTAGTTATTATTTTCTTGTGTTTGTTTATCATGATTTCATATGAACCCATGATGACGATAAGTGCTATTATGGGCTAATCGTGATCATGGGGTCGCAGCGGATTTACTATGGAATTCTTTAGTTAATTGTTCAATACTTTAGTGTGTGATGATTTTATGATATCTAGTATTGGTTGTGCGTATTCGTCTTATGTGCATCGCGAACGTATAAGATAGGGTATTAATCTCTTGTGAAGCAACGGTGGATCTTGAGATTTAGAACTTGCCATGCTAGCATAGGTTCATGTATGATGTGCATGATTAGTGGGTAACTCTAACAGTTTTATTTGCCCTGTGTAATCAAAAGGAATAACTTGTGCTTAAAATCGTTATGTTATCAATTTCTGTAGACATATAGGAACTCAACATAATTGATGCCTATTCAACTTCTATCTTAATTGTGGATGCTTGGTAGAATGGTATGAGTACAATGAAAGTTGGCTTTTATCAGTTTTGTGTTATTTGATTAATATCATCACTGTCAAATGCTAAGGTAATAACAATAACTATTGAAGGAAGTAATAATGAAGTTGTGATCTCATGAGTGTTTTAATATTATTAATTGGAGTATTATTTAAGTGATAAACTAAGTAATTAATTGTAGTTAATATTTAGTCAACAATTCTAAGTGTTAGTGTTTTAACATTGAGGAGTAATCATACGTTGGTGCTTGAGTTTAATTAAATAATATTTAGTCTGAGTCTCTGTGGGAAAGAACTAGAAAGTATTCTATATTACTTGCGAACGCGTATACTTGCATGAATATTAGCGCGTATTTCTGCCCTAACAGAGTCTTGGGTCTTTCCCAATTGATTACAGCTTCTATCTTGGCTAGGTCCACTTTAATTCCTTCTTTATTGACTACATGACCAATAAATTGCACTTCCTTTAGCCAAAATTCACATTTTGAAAACTTTGCATACAGTTTCTCTTTTCGCAGAATTTCCAAGGAAATTCTCAAATGCTCCTTATGATCTTCTTCCGTCTTGGAGTAAATCAGTATATCGTCGATAAACACAATCACGAACTTATCCAAATACTGCTTGAATACTCTGTTCATAAGATCCATAAATGTAGCTGGCGCATTCGTCAAACCAAATGCCATTACCAAAAACTCATAATGTCCGTATCTAGTTCGGAACGCTGTCTTTGGTATATCTTCCGCTTTAATCTTTAACTGATGATACCCAGATCTTAAATCAATCTTTGAAAAACACGAAGCTCCTTTTAACTGGTCAAACAAGTCATCGATCCGCGGTAGAGGGTACTTATTCTTGATCGTCAACTTATTCAGTTCGCGGTAATCAATGCACAACCTCATACTTCCATCCTTTTTCTTTACAAATAATACTGGTGCGCCCCACGGGGATACACTCGGTCAGATTACTCCTTTGTCCAACAATTCTTGCAACTGAGTTGCCAATTCCTTCATCTCGACCGGCGCCAAGCGATAGGGAGCTTTCGACACTGGTTCCGTACCAGGAGCCAAGTCAATCGTAAACTCGATCTCTCTATCTGGAGGTAGTCCAGGCAATTCATCAGGAAACACATCCGAAAAATCTCTTACCACCGGAATATCCTCGATCTTCACAGATTCTTTCTCCACATCCATGACATGAGCCAAATAAACTTCGCATCCTTGACGTATTAATCTTCTTGCCTCAATAGCCGTTAAAAATTTCTTCTCTTGCCTCTTTCCTTTAAATATCACTTCCTCACCATCCTTGGTTCTTAACTTCACCTTCTTACTTTTACATTCTATTTGTGCTTCATGGTTTGACAACCAATCCATTCCTAGTATAACCTCAAATTCTCCTAACTTAAAAGGAATTAAGTCAGCAGAAAAGTGCCGACCTTCTATAGACACATCACAATCAGGACAAATCTTATTAACAACTTTCTCTTGATTTGCTACCTCTATAATCATATTAGGCTCTAGAGGGTAGGCAACACAATTTAACTTATCAAGAATACTTTCAGAGATAAAAGATCTAGTTGCTCCAGAATCCATCAAAACTTTTACTTCTACTGAGTTTATAACAAGCATACCTGCTACCACGTCCACCTCCTGCACCGCATCTTTCATTGTCATGTTAAAGGTTCTAGCTCTAGGTTGAGCTGATGGTGCTGGGAGAGACGGCGGTCCAGCAATTCTGAGAACATTAGCCTTCTGCACAGGCTCCTTGCAATTCCTGGCCATATGGCCCACCTTGCCACACTTGAAACATGCCGAATCAGGTTTCCTTACTCCACTTGGACATTCTGAAGAATAATGCCCCTTCTGGTTGCACCTAAAACACGTTATATCCAGCTTATTACACCTCCCCGGGTGTCTCTTTCCACAATTCCTGCATTCTTGCGTCTGGGGTCTGCTATCCTTCCCCGGTTGTCCAGCTTTCTGGAAACGGTTCTTCTGAGCTCCATTACCGGGTCTAAAATTCTGGAACTTTTGGTTTTGACCTCCACCATTCTTCCCAAACTTTCCTCTGAACTTTGAGCTTCCTTGCTCTTGCTCAGAGCTTTCAAACTTCCTCTTTCTTCCTTCATTTTCTCTTCGGGCAGCTTCCCGCTCACCTTCCACTATCATCACTTTCTGAACCAAAGCAGCATAGTTCTTGATCTCCAACATTGCTATTTGACTCCTAATCCACGACTTAAGTCCCTGTTGGAACCTCTTAGCCTTCTTCACTTCCGTATTCACGTACTCAGGTACGAACCTTGACAATTCCGAAAACTTCACCTCATATTCCGCTACTGACATTTCCTCCTGTCTAAGATCAAGAAACTTCATTTCCGCTTTACCAATAAAACAATGTTAGGGTTAAATAAAACTTCCAGCTAACTCACACCCTAACTCTTGTTTCCGCTTTACCAATAAACACTTTTCTTAGACTATACCTAATAGTCTAACTCAACTCTATATGAGTCGAACTCTCTCGCGATATAGATATATTCCCAAAATACCCTTTTTTAATCCTAACTTGTCTCATGGACTAGATCCTGTAGCTCTGATACCAACTTGTGACGACCTCAATCTCGGGGTTAGGAAATGAGGACTCACACACCTCTAATCTAATAATTAAATATGCATAAATCCCGATTAGCTACTGTCATAACCCCAATTTTTGAGAAATTTTGAAACCCTTATGAATAGTGTTTTTGCTGAACGAGAAAAATTTTCATGCCACGCTATGTAGGGGTTCTGTTATTGATCTTATGGGATATTATTAGTACTCTATATAGTATATAAGTGTATGTAAAGATCGTCAGAATCCAATTCCGAACACTTTGGTTTTTCCCGGAAATCCACAAGATACGGAGAGAATTGAGTATAAGGTAACAGGATAAAAAGGATTTAAATTAAAGGATTATAAGAGAGGATCATAAAAGGAATACAATATATTGAGAAAGGTTAAGGGAACCTAAGTAATAAGATCCCGGGTATGATCCCTCAAACGATAAACGAGAACGAAAGATAAGCGAACCGTAAAACAAATAAGTGACCAAGAGACAAGCTTGTACAAGAAGCCAGGGACTGTGACATCATCAAACCACAAGGTGTGGACAAGTGGGAGCATTATGACATGTGCAAGGTGACATAGGCATGACAAAAAAAGGAAGGAGATGTGGTGACTTTTTAACCACACAAAATCAAGGGCAACTAGGTAATTTACTAAATCAAACACAAAAATCAAGCCAACCAAGCCAAGCAAAATCATTTTCATCAAAATCAAAAAGAAACCAAGGCATGGTTCATCATGCTCTCGGCTTTTACTATTGCAAATGGGCAAGAATTTCAAAATCAAAGATCCAAGCTTCCTAAATTGGTAAGATAATTCCCTAATCATCTTCATGCTTAGTTAGGACTATATCATGAGTTTAAGCCATTAATTCCTTCTCAATCTTCTTCATTTAATCAAAGAAGAAGACAATGAATAGTGTTTTCAAGTTTTTAACTTGAACTTTTCTTGTTTTTCTTGAAGATCCAAGCATTCTTAAGACTTCTCAAAGCTTCTTAAGGCTTCCTAGCTCCTCCCACCACTTCAAGGAAGGTATACCATCTCCAAACCCTAGGTTCCTATATATTATAAGATGATTTTGATTAGTAGGATGATATTGTAGCTTGTTGTTGTGATTTAGAGTTTGGGATTTGGAATGGTAGTGAAATGGAATGGTAAATGTTGTGGTTTTGATTTAAAAGAACTTAAGTATGATTAAAGTTAAGTTTAGGCATAAGTATGAATGATTAAATTGAATTGGTTGGGGTTGTTATGATGTGATAAGGATGGATGTTTGTTGTATGATGGATTTGAGGTTGGATTTGAGGTTGATTTGGAATGGGTTTGAATGGTTTAAAATATTGGAAATCGCGTAAACATAGCCGTCGTAATGTCCGATTTTCTTTGGACTGTTTTTGTGCATAGCATTAGGACCAGAGAACCCCCTGCTAGATTATGACCACTGCCATTTTTAGATAGCTCATGTTACGAGCTTCGTTTTGATATGTAGTTCGTTCGATTCCGATGCACGGTTTAGGAGAAATGACCGTTTCAAGTAACGGCGTTTCGCGAACGAAACTTTTTCCCTCGCCTTACTTTGAAACATAGGTTAAAGACCAAAAAGGGTTAATTAATGTATGAAACATTTATGGTGAGTGTGTTAGGTAGTTGGTAAGACACTCGCGAAGGAATCGCTTTAAAACTCGTAAAGGTTAAATTATTAAAAATGGTGGAGCCGAGGGTACCCGAGTGACTTAAGCAAATCAGTGAGCGCAAAACAAGCGTTAGAGTCTAAGTTAGTTAAAGTATAGATTTACAAGTGATTTTGGTTTAATTCCAACTTACTTGTTGTTTATAGGTTACCAGACTCGTCCCGAGCCTTTTATCACCCCAAGTCGCTCAGGCAAGTTTTCTACCAGTTATAACTGTTGTTGTGATGTATATATGTATTTGCATTATCTTGCGATAGATGCATGTTGGTTAATTAGCAAATGTTGCAATATATTGAAGCATGCTGCTATGGTATATATATGCATGCCTGTTTCGTATTCTTTCCATATATATCTGTTGATTCAGTTGATAATACCTATGCTAGAGGATAGCGGTAATTTGCCTATACCCTTAGTATAGGGACCCAAAGGTGAAAATATTTTCTAAAACCGGGAGTCGAGGATCCCGAGTAGATTTTGTATATATGGATATAAATATATATATATATACTTATATATATATATGGTCATAGTTTTCAAAACTATTAATCGAATAAAGTTTATTCGATAACTTTAACTTTATTTTATTATTGAATATTATTTTGAATATTATTCGAAGGCGTATGACTCCTTTATATTAAATGAATATTATTTTGAATATTGATTCGAGGACTTATGACTCCTTTTATTTTATTAATGAATATTATTTTGAATATTCATTCGGGGACTTATGACTCCTTTTATTTATTTATCTGAATATTATTTGAATATTCATTCGAGGGCTTATGACTCAGTTTATATTATTTAATGAATATTATTTGAATATTCATTTGAGGATCTATGACTCCGATTATTTGCTGAGGTATATTCTTTATTTTATTAAAGAATAAGGTGTCAATAATCAAACTTATTTTCGATTATTCAAATAAAGATAATACTTTCATATAAGTATATCTTTGGTTATTTAATACTCGTTTCAAGTATAAGTTTTAATACTTCTACTTCAATTATTTTTATAAAGATTATTCTTTATGGGAATATTATTTAATTAATAATATTCAGTCATTTTCTAAATATTCTGGGGACTGATTTACTTCATTAAATCAGCTTTACTCCAAACACTCTATAAAGTGTTTTCGAGTCTTCAAAATGATTTTTAAAGTCAGAGCGGATCCCAAAACTCATTTTTATATTTAAGATCTTCCTTTTTTAAGGGGATTTAAATACTCGCTCAAAACCTGGGGAATCTGGCTCTGTGGTGTATTTTATATTCGCAACGAGGTTGCAGTTTTGGTAAATGAATTGATTACTTGCCCAATGTTCGGGAAGTAAGCCCATCTAATTGAGTCGGCATAAGCGACAGGCCGGGGTATGGTCTATGAATGTGTAAGTGGCTGGGTGGCAGTCCATCAACGCGTAAGAGGCCGGGTGGCGGTCCAGCACAAGGTCCTTATGTGGCCAGGGTGATGACCGGTGGGGGATTCATCCATCTACTAGTAGAAAAGGTTACTTATTGGTATCTTTGCCTGATCAGCAAGATATCTGGTTTATGCCAAAATTCTTTTCCTTTCCAAAATTCATTGGATGTTTCAAACTCTGTTCATACTTTACATAACAGAGGTTCCAGGAAATGTTTAAGAGATATATATATGTGGATATATACATATCGGGACTAAATAAAGTATCTCGTAACTTTATTTCATTCAATAATATTTCAAAGATTGAATCTATTCAAATCTTGTCTTGTAGTCTCATCTATGTGATGAACTTTTGAAACTGGTTATAACTTGAACGGTGGTAGTTCAAGTAGTATTGGGAAAGATATAAGTATATTGGGGTATTTGGTAACCTCATCTTTTAAACTTATATCTAATTAATAATTGTCTTATGAATGACAAAGATTTTCAGAAAAACGTTGAGACAAGGTTAGATATATGAGATCACCTTGCAACGATATTTTTTTTATATACAGTTATACACTGGGACTTTGTGTATATTATGCATGGAAGAGGACTTCCAATATTTTGAAAAGTATATATGTATATATACTGAATATTTTGCGACTTCATCGCATTAAGATATCAAACTTGGTTCATTTCTTTTGACCAAGACTTTCATGAGTATTATGAGTAGGCTCATATATTGTAAATCATTATACATATTATTTTGGTGGGCTTGCTGCTCACCCTTGCCTTATTTCTTCATCACACAACAACAGTTAGGAAAGATGGCCAGACTCCAGCAGACCCAGCGCAAGCGCGTGGGAAGCGTCCCGCGTCTTCCCGTTGATGTTGTAGCTGCTATAGCTGCAGAGGTAGATCTATTGTAGATCAGACCATCTACTTTTGAGAATCAATTATGTATAATTATAACTTGTGGCAGATAATGGCAATTAACTGTAAATTTATCAAGTAATCATTTTGGGTTATAATAACTTTTAAATTGTGGATTCAAAGACTTGTACTTATTTAAATTTCATCTCTAAGATTATAACGGGTTGTGGTGTGTGTTAGTGTGGGGTCACAGCATAAGGTTATTTATTATTAATTAAGTGAAGTGATATTGTGGAAAGAAAGACCGTGACGACCCGGATCCCCGACCCCGGATCTGGGGGTGTTACAGAAATGGTATCAGAGCTAAGCGTTATAAACCTCAGAGATGATGCGTCGATATAATAACAAACTCACAAAGATAATAAGAACTCTTGCCAAGTTCATGGTCGGACTACTTAAAGTAGTGCTGACTAGTTAAAACCCTTATGGGAACCCTTATAAATATCGTGATAGGAGCGTAGTTCGTTATCGTATATGGTAGCGGGACTCCGAACCCTGAGGTTGAGGAGCAACATCGTGATGATATTTTATTACTAATTGGAAATCGGATTGTGGATCCGATAGAGTGTCCTAATGCAGGACCGGATGATGTTGATATTGAGGATGTTGTCCTAGTAGGGATAGTTGTTGAGGAGGACCCCATGGAGGATCCTAACAGGATTGGATAAAGGACCACCAGAGGTAGGATTGGCCGGTCACTACCGGAGGTTCGTTCAAGTTTGTAAAGATAGTAACCCCTTTAACGCGGCTTACTCGTAAGACTGAGAAGTTCGAATGGACAGAGAAATGCGAGAACAGTTTTCAAGAATTAAAGAAAAGGTTGATAACGGCTCCGGTATTGGCATTGCCGGACGGAAAAGGAGATTTTGTGATATATAGTGACGCGTCACACAAAGGATTAGGATGTGTGCTTATGCAGCACGGTAAAGTTATTGCGTATGCGTCGAGATAACTGAAGGAATACGAGGTTAGATATCCTACTCATGACCTTGAGCTCGCGGTAATAGTATTTGCTTTAAAAATTTGGAGGCACTACTTGTATGGAGAGAAGTGCGAGATTTTCACAGACCATAAGAGCCTCAAGTACATATTTACGCAGAAAGAGCTCAACATGCGCCAGAGGAGATGGTTAGAACTAATCAAGGACTATGATTGTGAGATTCTCTATCATCCAGGGAAAGCCAATGTGGTGGCTGATGCCCTTAGTAGAAAGGAAAGACTCATATTAATAGAAATAGAAAATTATATGATCGTCAGGATGAGGGTGATTCACCATGAGTTAAAGTTGATGGTTGAAGGCATACGAGTTATGTACATTTTATCCCCTGTAAGTTGGGAGGATTTGAGGAAACCTTGAGATAATTCGAAGGATAAATAATGAGACGCGAATAGACTGAGGAGACAAGGAAGTAAGAAATTAAGAAAATTGGATGAAGGAAGTGACCTTCAAGAAGGTGAAGTGTAAGACCGGTGGCTTGATACCCAGGAAGGGAGACGCCAGGTATGAAAGATATCCCAACATTGAGGTGACTGTTGAGATAAACAACAAAAGTAAATAAGGAATTATTAAGAAGAAGTTCACGTTGAACACGACCAATATCTTCCAGAACATCCATGTTATCATTACCAGATCAGGAAAGAAAAGCGGATGACCATTGTTATCTTTTGGAAGCCATATTGATTGACCTCAATTTGAATAAGGATGCTATTATGAAGTTAGGTATAGACTATCTAGGTGGGAATGATTGAATAAGACACCCTTATCAGGGATATATGACTTGATTTATCCATGGAAGGATGCAGGTACCTTTTAAAGGTGGAATTAAGAATAGAACATCGGTAACTTAAAATGAATCCTAGGGGAATGCATAAAGGTTGGCATTTCACCCTTAATAGGGACAGTATGAGTTTTGACAGTATGATTGGGAAAGGGTTAAGGTAACAACAACCTTTAAGAATCAGTGGAGAAATTTTGCAGAAGTATATAGACAATGGTTCTACTATTATTAAATGGTATTGTGATATGCCCTGTATCTAGGGAATACAGGAGGAACGATTGAAGGATAACCTTAGAGGTTTTATAAGGAAAAAGGTAATATTCAAAATTCTCAAGAATAGAAATGTGGATAAAGGAAATATGACGTAGTTATAATGATGCCAAGTGGGGCACGTGTTAAACCACGAAAAAGTATGGATCGAACCAGTAATGGTCGAAATTGTTAGGGCAATTAGGACTTAAGATAAAAAAAAAATGTTCTAAGTATGATTGAGAGTCAGTCTTGACAGTGATTAGCCTCTAAAGACTGAGGCAATAACTTATGGAAAAATGGTGATATTTTTTTTTCTTTTCCCATCTGATTTTAAGGAAAACATCTTCACTCAAGCAGTGATCGGAAATAAGGTAGAAAATTTATTTGGAGGTGGTTAAAATGACATTGACTGTAAGGAAATTTTACTATCAGGAAAGGCCAAAGCGGTGGCCGACACTTTAAAGGTAAGAGGATAATTATAGGCGCGTGTGCCAAAAGAATACAGTGATGATGGTTAAAAATTTGAAGGTCGAATTATGGTTTGGAAGATTGACATTCAATCTGATGACTGTGCAATATCCAACCGTAATAGTAGTTGGTAAAAGTTTAATTCGTGTAATCGCCATGAACGGGCTATCTATCTTAGGAGGTCCTATCTTGGGATAAGCCAGGACCATGTTTCCAAAAGGACTAGACGAACCTTTGAGTTAAGTCTTCTATTTAAGGCATATGATTAAAAATGGTATTAACCTGCTATCGTTGCTTTGATTGAAACTCTTCTGCAATTTTATCTGCTTCATGTCATGAAAGTACGTCAGAGTTTGGAGTGTTCTTCATGAATTGTGATTGGTGGTTATGTTAACTCCTTAGGAGAATTTGATACGACATGTATAGACTCCGTATGGTTAGATATTAAGATTTTATGGAAAAATGAATGACGACAGTAGGTCAGTGGTGGACCATAGTAAGGCAGCAATGATTCTGCGAGTATTGAGCTGATTACAACCGTGAGAGTTGTATTGGAATGGGTGTTGAGATTGAGTACCACTAATCGGGTCGTGGTAGTGTATAAGTTATCATTGATGGACTAATCAAGTAGAGTATCTACCTAGTGAATAATTATTCTTTCTTATCAATAGAGAGTCGTATTATTATACGAGGAAGGTTGCGGTGCAAGCATAGAATTCTAGTAACGATGATGTATAGAATGAGATCCCAGATTCGATTTTCGATGTCGAGGGAGTTTCAAAGGTGATTATGTATAAGCTCGAGGAAGAGTGTGGGTCCATAGAATGATGGACGGGATAGCGAAAATATTTAGGCATGGGAAATACGAGGCTATAATGCTTGATGCTGATATAAATACGTATATGTTTTGTTCTCCTATGACAAACCTCTATAGTTCAGAGGTAGGTTCCAAGCCAGATATTTTGTGGCAGTATATTTTTTTCATATATACAATTCTCTTCAGTTCGTTCTTTTCTCTTCTTTTCATTTCATGTAAGCTGAGAAGAACAACCCTTCCAGAAGGGGAGGTATTGCCGAATGACTATCTATCTGTGTGATAGAAGCCGAGTAGGATACCAGCTATTGTTTAATTGCTTGTCAAGTACTAAAGGCTGGCCACCTTCTGTACTAACTATGCGATATAACAAGTGTTCATGATCATAGTGATCTCTCAACAAATTCCTTTACTTCTATTTGATTGATCAAATTTTGGAAAATAGAAACAACTGAAAAAGGAGTAATAAAGTGGTGGTAGTATGCGGAATGGGAACACATTCGTGATACTAAGGTTGACGTGGTTATTAAAAGGTTATAGAACGCTAACGAGCAAAAGTATAACCAGTATAATATTAGGAACGGAAGGTAGTAGCGATTATGAACTGGAAAAGAATGGGTATTGAGAAGCAGAAGCTCTAATGCTAAAAACAATAATGAGAGTCTGTGCAATAGACTTGAAAGAATTTGGAATGATCACTTAATTCGGATTGAGTTATCTTACGACAATAGATCATATGTCATTATCGAGATGTCGCCTTATGAGATCCTTGAGGGAAGAAAATGTCGATCTCCCTTATGTTAGGATGAAGTTGTAGAGCGCAAGATGCTCGGACCCGCAATAGTCCAAAGGACCAAGGATATGATAGATCTAATCAGAGGACGGCTGGTAGTAGCCCAAGATGGACATGATAAGTATGTTGATTTGACACGAAAGGATAAAGAGTATGAAATAGGGGACCTAGTAATGTTATAGGTATCCCTTGGAAAGGATTGATGAGGTTCGGAAAGAAAGGAAAGCTAAGTCTACAATTTGTTGGACCCTTGGATATATTAAGACGTTTGGGAAGTTAGCATATGAGCTAGCCCTAACCCCGAACATGTAGCAGGTCGTAACGTGTTTCACGTATCAATGTTAAGGAAGTGTAATTCAGATGCCAGATAAATAGAGGCATATGAGCGCATAGATATGCAACCCGACGTAACCTATATGGAGCAACCAGGAAGGGTTATAGAGTGAAAAGGAACAAGTGCTTAGGAGAAGGATTATCAAACTAGGCAGAGTTTGGTGGTAGAACCACAATGTGGGAAAATTGACTCGAGAGTTAGAAAGTGTAATGCTAAGAAAGTATCCCCATTTGTTTTCTATCTGATTCCGGGACGGAATCCTTTTAAGGAGGGGAGACTGTAATAACCCCAATTTTTGAGAAATTTTGAAACCCTTATGAATAGTGTTTTTGCTGAACGAGAAAACTTTTCATGCCACGCTATGTAGGGGTTCTGTTATTGATCTTATGGGATATTATTAGTACTCTATATAGTATATAAGTGTATGTAAAGATCGTCAGAATCCAATTCCGAACACTTTGGTTTTTCCCAGAAATCCACAAGATACGGAGAGAATTGAGTATAAGGTAACAGGATAAAAAGGATTTAAATTAAAGGATTATAAGAGAGGATCATAAAAGGAATACAATATATTGAGAAAGGTTAAGGGAACCTAAGTAATAAGATCCCGGGTATGATCCCTCAAACGATAAACGAGAACGAAAGATAAGCGAACCGTAAAACAAATAAGTGACCAAGAGACAAGCTTGTACAAGAAGCCAGGGACTGTGACATCATCAAACCACAAGGTGTGGACAAGTGGGAGCATTATGATATGTGCAAGGTGACATAGGCATGACAAAAAAAGGAAGGAGATGTGGTGACTTTTTAACCACACAAAATCAAGGGCAACTAGGTAATTTACTAAATCAAACACAAAAATCAAGCCAACCAAGCCAAGCAAAATCATTTTCATCAAAATCAAAAAGAAACCAAGGCATGGTTCATCATGCTCTCGGCTTTTACTATTGCAAATGGGCAAGAATTTCAAAATCAAAGATCCAAGCTTCCTAAATTGGTAAGATAATTCCCTAATCATCTTCATGCTTAGTTAGGACTATATCATGAGTTTAAGCCATTAATTCCTTCTCAATCTTCTTCATTTAATCAAAGAAGAAGACAATGAATAGTGTTTTCAAGTTTTTAACTTGAACTTTTCTTGTTTTTCTTGAAGATCCAAGCATTCTTAAGACTTCTCAAAGCTTCTTAAGGCTTCCTAGCTCCTCCCACCACTTCAAGGAAGGTATACCATCTCCAAACCCTAGGTTCCTATATATTATAAGATGATTTTGATTAGTAGGATGATATTGTAGCTTGTTGTTGTGATTTAGAGTTTGGGATTTGGAATGGTAGTGAAATGGAATGGTAAATGTTATGGTTTTGATTTAAAAGAACTTAAGTATGATTAAAGTTAAGTTTAGGCATAAGTATGAATGATTAAATTGAATTGGTTGGGGTTGTTATGATGTGATAAGGATGGATGTTTGTTGTATGATGGATTTGAGGTTGGATTTGAGGTTGATTTGGAATGGGTTTGAATGGTTTAAAATATTGGAAATCGCGTAAACATAGCCGTCGTAACGTCCGATTTTCTTTGGACTGTTTTTGTGCATAGCATTAGGACCCGAGAACCCCCTGCTAGATTATGACCACTGCCATGTTTAGATAGCTCATGTTACGAGCTTCGTTTTGATTTGTAGTTCGTTCGATTCCGATGCACGGTTTAGGAGAAACGACCGTTTCAAGTAACGGCGTTTCGCGAATGAAACTTTTTCCCTCGCCTTACTTTGAAACATAGGTTAAAGACCAAAAAGGGTTAATTAATGTATGAAACATTTATGGTGAGTGTGTTAGGCAGTTGGTAAGACACTCGCGAAGGAATCGCTTTAAAACTCGTAAAGGTTAAATTATTAAAAATGGTGGAGCCGAGGGTACCCGAGTGACTTAAGCAAATCAGTGAGCGCAAAACAAGCGTTAGAGTCTAAGTTAGTTAAAGTATAGATTTACAAGTGATTTTGGTTTAATTCCAACTTACTTGTTGTTTATAGGTTACCAGACTCGTCCCGAGCCTTTTATCACCCCAAGTCGCTCAGGCAAGTTTTCTACCAGTTATAACTGTTGTTGTGATGTATATATGTATTTGCATTATCTTGCGATAGATGCATGTTGGTTAATTAGAAAATGTTGCAATATATTGAAGCATGCTGCTATGGTATATATATATGCATGCCTGTTTCGTATTCTTTCCATATATATCTGTTGATTCAGTTGATAATACCTATGCTAGAGGATAGCGGTAATTTGCATATACCTTTAGTATAGGGACCCAAAGGTGAAAATATTTTCTAAAACCGGGAGTCGAGGATCCCGAGTAGATTTTGTATATATGGATATAAATATATATATATATACTTATATATATATATGGTCATAGTTTTCAAAACTATTAATCGAATAAGGTTTATTCGATAACTTTAACTTTATTTTATTATTGAATATTATTTTGAATATTATTCGAAGGCGTATGACTCCTTTATATTAAATGAATATTATTTTGAATATTGATTCGAGGACTTATGACTCCTTTTATTTTATTAATGAATATTATTTTGAATATTCATTCGGGGACTTATGACTCCTTTTATTTATTTATTTGAATATTATTTGAATATTCATTCGAGGGCTTATGACTCAGTTTATATTATTTAATGAATATTATTTGAATATTCATTTGAGGATCTATGACTCCGATTATTTGCTGAGGTATATTCTTTATTTTATTAAAGAATAAGGTGTCAATAATCAAACTTATTTTCGATTATTCAAATAAAGATAATACTTTCATATAAGTATATCTTTGGTTATTTAATACTCGTTTCAAGTATAAGTTTTAATACTTCTACTTCAATTATTTTTATAAAGATTATTCTTTATGGGAATATTATTTAATTAATAATATTCAGTCATTTTCTAAATATTCTGGGGACTGATTTACTTCATTAAATCAGCTTTACTCCAAACACTCTATAAAGTGTTTTCGAGTCTTCAAAATGATTTTTAAAGTCAGAGCGGATCCCAAAACTCATTTTTATATTTAAGATCTTTCTTTTTAAGGGGATTTAAATACTCGCTCAAAACCTGGGGAATCCGGCTCTGTGGTGTATTTTATATTCGCAACGAGGTTGCAGTTTTGGTAAATGAATTGATTACTTGCCCAATGTTCGGGAAGTAAGCCCATCTAATTGAGTCGGCATAAGCGACAGGCCGGGGTACGGTCTATGAATGTGTAAGTGGCTGGGTGGCAGTCCATCAACGCGTAAGAGGCCGGGAGGCGGTCCAGCACAAGGTCCTTATGTGGCCAGGGTGATGACCGGTGGGGGATTCATCCATCTACTAGTAGAAAAGGTTACTTATTGGTATCTTTGCCTGATCAGCAAGATATCTGGTTTATGCCAAAATTCTTTTCCTTTCCAAAATTCATTGGATGTTTCAAACTCTGTTCATACTTTACATAACAGAGGTTCCAGGAAATGTTTAAGAGATATATATATGTGGATATATACATATCGGGACTAAATAAAGTATCTCGTAACTTTATTTCATTCAATAATATTTCAAAGATTGAATCTATTCAAATCTTGTCTTGTAGTCTCATCTATGTGATGAACTTTTGAAACTGGTTATAACTTGAACGGTGGTAGTTCAAGTAGTATTGGGAAAGATATAAGTATATTGGGGTATTTGGTAACCTCATCTTTTAAACTTATATCTAATTAATAATTGTCTTATGAATGACAAAGATTTTCAGAAAAACGTTGAGACAAGGTTAGATATATGAGATCACCTTGCAACGATATTTTTTTTATATACAGTTATACACTGGGACTTTGTGTATATTATGCATGGAAGAGGACTTCCAATATTTTGAAAAGTATATATGTATATATACTGAATATTTTGCGACTTCATCGCATTAAGATATCAAACTTGGTTCATTTCTTTTGACCAAGACTTTCATGAGTATTATGAGTAGGCTCATATATTGTAAATCATTATACATATTATTTTGGTGGGCTTGCTGCTCACCCTTGCTTTATTTCTTCATCACACAACAACAGTTAGGAAAGATGGCCAGACTCCAGCAGACCCAGCGCAAGCGCGTGGGAAGCGTCCCGCGTCTTCCCGTTGATGTTGTAGCTGCTATAGCTGCAGAGGTAGATCTATTGTAGATCAGACCATCTACTTTTGAGAATCAATTATGTATAATTATAACTTATGGCAGATAATGGCAATTAACTGTAAATTTATCAAGTAATCATTTTGGGTTGTAATAACTTTTAAATTGTGGATTCAAAGACTTGTACTTATTTAAATTTCATCTCTGAGACTATAACGGGTTGTGGTGTGTGTTAGTGTGGGGTCACAGCATAAGGTTATTTATTATTAATTAAGTGAAGTGATATTGTGGAAAGAAAGACCGTGACGACCCGGATCCCCGACCCCGGATCTGGGGGTCTTACAGCTACTCACAGGATCAACAGGATAAAGTATGAGACAAGATTACAACTACCAATCATAAAATATAACTTACAAACCCAAAATATTATTAAATAACCAATATCGATTCCGGCTGGGAACCGACAGATAACCCATTGTATCTTTATACACTTTTTTCTAGGCGCGAGCTCACTCATGATTACCACTACCTGCTCTGGCAACCGGAAGCCCTCAACACGGTAGGGACCACCAGGTACGCTCTTACAAGCAGTGCGCCTAAGCCTGGCCATCTTCTTGCTTAACTGCCATGGTTAGATTAAAACAAAACAAATGAGTATAAAACTCAGTAAGTAACTATATAGCAGTTCTACAATATCAAATCACAATATGCTTTACCAAACTCAGGGCATTCTACTTTATTTGATCTAGGTGGCAGATTTCCATCTTTTGGGTTAAGGAAAGGTTTCTGAAGAATAGTATGGGGCTTTCAAAGAACAAGGCTCAAAGCAGGACGGAAGCCGACAATCATCACAAATTATTAAAGGATCAGAATAGATCTTTTAATAGAGGAAAGCAACAGTATTTCAAGATATAGAATCAATCATATGATCAACAATTTCAAGAATCAGGGTTCTCGAGCTTTAAGCTCCACAATACATAATCAACTCTTTCCAAAGCAATATAAACCATTTTCATTTTCAAAAATCAATTTACTGAACAAAAGTTTCAGTTCCCTTTTTAAATAATCAATTAGAACCCTTGATTGGATTACTTTTCTTTCCATTTCATTATGTACGAGTGATCAGCCCGTACCGACCTCCATCCGGTCATTAAGGTACCAATCGGCATAATTTCAGCCTTAAGTTGGACTAGCCCTGCTAGCCTCTTACCATGACTGGACTAGTCCCACTAGCCTTTTACGTCCCAATCCAATCCATCAGGAATTCATTTGGAAAACCTTGAGTTGGAAAAATAAGTAGGTTTTCAAAAATCTATTTTATCATTACCAAGCATTTGAAATCATTCGGACTTTTCAAGTCGAAACTCATTCTTAATTCAGATTTTAAGGAAACAAAGTTCAGGGAGTGATTCGAAGATATGCAAGGAACAATTCATAAGAATTCTGTATCAGGGATAACAAAGCACTAAATTAGAAGGATCAAGATTGGTTTAGGGATCAATAGGGTGATCAAGACAGGGTTAACAAGGATAATCAAAAGGTTCAATATGATTCATGGCTTAAGAGATAACTTGAGCAGATTGAAGAGAATATCAAAGGGTGAAATCAATAAGCTTTTCAATAACAGGTCATCAAGAACAAGGGTACTTTAAATCAATATCAGGGTTTCATAAAACAAGGGTTTCATACTTAAACAGTTCAATACTCTACATGGTATGAACAACATTCTCTTTATAACCATTTACACAAGTAATCAGAGTTACTTACCTGAATTTGCTTTCCTGAAGGTTGAACTACTGCCACCTAGTAAATCCTTTCCTTTCTTAGCCTGAATGCCCTCACGCTCCGAATCTACAATAAAACCAAAACCTTAATTAGATTCTCAACTCTCGTTCCCGGAACGATCACTCTATACGATAACTCGATTATATCCTTGACTCGAGCATACGAATATAGCTTATACATATAAGCACATAGCACATAGCATATCTCTTTTTCGTAACTTTTATATCCTTATATACTTAATAATCGAAGCACACTTGCTTATTCTTAGCTATTTCTCAAACCACACTATTATAACCCTTACGAGTACAGGATTTATTCACAACCAAACATTTACGTCCATAACTATCACTTATATCTTTTAAAATCAATCAACTTAGTTCCCTTTTTCTTTTGTTACTTAATTCGAACCACATACTACAATCAAGCAAACAAATTCATAGATATTCACTTATACACCTTCAATCATCTTTTTGATCATCAAAACCAAGTTTTTGACTTTTAATCCCTATGGTCAATTCGACCTTAACACACAAAATCAACCAAATACTTACTTTAGTTCACATAAACACATAGCTCATTCAAAAACCATTAAAGAATCATTCTCCTTTCTTTTAATCATAAAAATTCAAACCATAATCATATATATACAATCAAATTTCTCAAAATTACACCATGCATCCTTATTCTTAGCATAATCCAACTTTTAAACTAACACCCTTTTCTTTATCAACAACCATTCGAACCAAAACATACATACATGCTCACATGCAACTTCAAATTCATTCCTTCATTATATCAAACACTCATTTTTATCAATTAAACCAACTGGATCCTTTAACACAATCCAATAATTCGAATTTCACCTAAATCACAACATGCATGCAACATCTCAAGTTTATAAATCACAAATCAATTGTAATTATTCTATACTTTCTATTAACAACTATCCACCATCAATTTCATTGTCAAAAATCAACTTGATCTCTTTTTAAAAACAAAAACCCATTCGGCTTTATAGAAAACACCACATGCAAACACAAAAATTCGAGTGTATATTGTCTAGAGTTCAGTTTACACATCATAACTCACCACCGGTTCACCGGAGTTCATCACCGGTGGCGGTGGCTTCACGGTGGTACCCTCATTCGAGGGTGTCCAATCACGAAACCCCCGATTACCATCAATTACGCAAAATAACTAACATGCACATCTTCTCTATCATTTGTTTACAAAGAATCAAGCTTAAACAAGATGACATCAACAACAATAACAAGAACCATGTGTTTCTCGGGTGAACACATACACCGAGCACACACAAAACACACACATCGACATGCAAGTGGGTATACACACATGCACACACTTCTACCTACACATAAGTGTTTATCAAGAAGATTTAGGGATGATTGGTGAGTTTGATCAAGGAAAAGAGAGGTATACCGAGAGAGATTGAAGAAAGCCGAGAGAGAGAGAGAGAGAGTGTCGAGTGAGAGAAGGAGAGAAAAGAGAGAAGAGAGAAAGTGAAAGCACGGGAGGAAGAAGAAAAAAAAAGAAAGGGAGTGAGTTTATATATCACTAAAAAACAAGGGCAATTTGGTAATCTTCTAATTCCTTTTTCACTCTTTCTTGTCCCATCTTTTTACAAAAATAAAACAAGGATTAAATATAAAATAGATCTCTCTTGGGAAGTCGAGAATTATTGAAAATGACATTTTTAATACGTAGGCCTCGAAATTAGCTTTTAACCATTACTCATAATAAGTTTTGAGCGAACGGTTGATTTTATATGAATTTCGCAATCATGCCTTAATAATATCATTTTCCACATAAAATCAATTTAAAAATGCAAAGATCAACAATCAAATTCACTTATCATTTTTAAAAAGTCTCTAGGACCACTACGAAGATCACAGAACAAATCTCATGTTTTTATCTTACTCGAATGATTTTATAAAAATGCACGAATGTTAATTAAACCTTTATTTAAATCACGTAATTCCTTTAAAATTCACAAAATTGTCACATATCACATAACCATGCACACAGACAACAATCTCACATATATAATCACATAATGACTCAATTCTGATCATAGAATTTATCCCTCTTTAATCCTTATCCTCTTTTACGCGTACCGGGTCACGTTCAACCTGACGGCCCGACGCTCAGCGTTTCGATTACGCTTCTCATTCTCATTATCAATTGACACGTCACTTAAGACAGAATACTTTATTTACTCATTCATTTCATTCAACCACACATAATTCGCATTTTATATTCTTTAATTCCTTATTAGGACGGGTTCCGTTCTTCCTGACGGCCCGACACCACAGCTTAACTTCTAAGCTGACTCTTTAAATTGGAACGTTTATATCCACGCTCCTATATTCTAATATACAGAAAAGACAATTAATCAGCACTTAATCACATAATTATAATCATATCACATAACACATACTTTATTGACTTAATTACGTCACATAATTCTCAGTCGTCACAATTTATCCACCATGTTTCTATTTGGCTTAGCTGCTCCAAAGTTCTTCTTGAACTTGAGCTTGGAAAATCTTCTGGAAAGAAATGCAAGATGTTCATCAATATCATCCATATCATCTTGGCTCAAAGAATCTTCATTTTCTGCTACCAGTCCCTTGCCCTTATTTTCACAGACCTTTGAAGTAGACTCAACGGCTTTTATCTTCATCTCCTTCTCTTTCTCTAATTCAGCAACCAATGCAATGGACCCTCCTTTCTTCCTCCCTTTTTCCATTCTTTCATCTTGCTCTATTTCAAGCTCATAAGTCTTTAGAATGCCATACAGTCTCTCTAGTGTAAACTCCTTGTATTTTTGTGAATTTCTCAAGGAGACTATCATTGGTTTCCATTCTTTTGGAAGGGATCTCAGGAATTTGAGGTTAGAATCTTTGGTTTGGTAGACTCTTCCATGCAGCTTCAGAGCATTTAGTAGCTTTTGAAATCTACTAAAGATATCAGTGAGAGTTTCACCTTCTTCACAGTGGAAATGCTCATATTGCTGAATTGGTAACTGCATCTTATTTTCTCTAACTTGTTCAGTGTCATCACATATTATTTGAATGGTATCCCAAACTTCCTTGGCTGTCTTACAGTTAATGATGTTATCAAACATGTCACCATCAACTCCATTGAACAGAATATTCATGGCCTTCTTGTCTTTCCTGACTTGTTCAATATCAGGATCTGACCATTCATGCCTTGGCTTAGGAACTGATGGCTCATTTCCAGTTGCAGCTCTCATTGGTACATGAGGACCTCTCTCTCTGCAATCCACATAGGCCTCATCTTGAGAAAGTAAATAAAGATGCATTTTTACCTTCCAGTGATGGTAATTATCTTTGTCCAGAAAAGGAATCTTGACTCCAATATCCTTCTTATTCATCTTGCTGTTTGTTGTGATCTTTAAGCTCTTTGTGCTTCAAGAGCTTGCTCTGATACCAATTGTTAGTCCCTAACAATGCAACAAGAATTATAGAAGGGGGGTTGAATGTAATTCTAGTAAACTTTTTCTTATTTACAAAATGTTTTAACGAAAAACTATATATATAAATGTTTTGATTTGCAAGGTGCGGAATCACAAGTTAAATAAATCAAAAACACAAAGTAATTAAAAATACAAGTCTTTAAAAACTTTCTGGTGGATTTCAAAGTCTTTAAGAACTCTATGATGAACAAATTATCTCACAGCTGCTTTTACAAGTGAACAAACAAACTACAGAGGAATTCTTAACAGTTATAGCCTTTTCTATTTCTCTTCTAAAAGTGTTTGCTTAGTTGTTTGTTCTATTAGCTACACTTGGTTTATATACCACCAAGTTTACATGGTAATAAGATAGGATAATAAAACAAAACTATCAAGTCAAACTCTATGCTGCTTCACTACTCTATTCCAGCATCTTTGAAAATCTTCTTAATCTTGCATGAAAATGGTAATGCTTCTTTGTTCTTCATTTCCTGTTAAACAGGCTGCCACATTCCTTTTGCAAACACCCAACGCATGTGACTGTGTTGTCATTGTCAACAGATGTTTGAATTGATCATCCATCGGGTACATGCTTATCATCCATCGGGTTGCCTTATTGATCATCAGTCGGGTAGCTTTGTTAATCATCCGTCGGGTAGCCATTTATCACTTGACTCCATTTCATTTGTGCATAATTACAAGACATCTTATATTTACATTTAATCAACCTATTCTGCACATCTACTAGCAGTCTACATGACTCATAAGCTACTACAGAATTTATACAAAGATATTTGCAGAAATGAGCTACATGACTTACTGTTACATAAGCTACTCACCCGATGGATATCAATTAGTCATCCGTCAGGACTATATTGAATCATCCGTCGGGACTATAATTGATCATCCGTCGGGTGCTACAATTTTCACTAAGTTAAATCTACTAAGGTGTTTTGTTAATGTAATCATCAAGTTCACAACATATTCCCAACAACAGCCTTGCCCATTGCTACGTAAATCTGAAACTATTTGTTGTAGGTAGAATTGTGAACGAATAGCCAACTTTTGTCCGAATTGAGCCCATATTAATTTTTCTTTTTAAACGAACTGAGCTGAGCCATGTTTAATAACTGATCCGAAAGTGACTTACAAACTCGGCTCATTTATAAACGAGTCTAGTCCGAGCCGAATACGAGTTTGCTCACGAACAATCGAGCTGAGCCGAACTTGACCCGAGTTTGAACAGAATCAAGTTGTCCACTAATAATTCACATCTATTTCTTAATCAACCAAAATTAAAGTATAATTTATAATTTTATAAGTTATTTCAAGATCAAATATTACACTTATCTTAAATTTATATACGCACACGTATACTTTACCCATTTTTTAATTTATATCATTTTATATTTCAATACATTTATATCCAATATTAGGAATATATCCAATTTTATCTTAAAATGTAGAGACATTTATAATTTTAGAAATTATACATTACCTTTCAGACAGTCGATGTCGAAATTTTATTATGTTTTAATGTTGTACTTCAATTTATTTTATGTAAATTATAAGTTATTTAATGATATTTATGCAAATGTGAAGAACTTGTTTACTCATTTGAGTTCATTTTCATGTTTAAGATCAGCTCGTTTAAAAAAATGAGCCGAGCCTAATTCACTTAAATGACTCATTTTTGAATTTTGTTCACAAACAATCCTATTTATTTTGCAGCCCTAGTTGCAATGAAGAAGAAATTTCTTATAATAAAATCTCAACCTCTTCCGTCCTCCTCTCTTTAACATCACATAGGCAGGATTTTTAAAATAAATAAAATATTTAATGAGCTTAACTTACATTAATCTTAATTATTATTTTCTAGAAACCAAGTTAAATTATTTACTTTGTCTTTTTTATTAATTACTACTATTTACATGTTTGATCCATTTGACTGCACGCTAAAAGGATTAACATGTGATGTTAACAAGCTTTGGGTGTTGCATAAATTGCAGAATGAGTCGTGCACTCTTGTTTTTCGTATATGCTTGATTTAAAGCTAGAAAATTGATTGGATGCAACAATTTACCTCATTTTTATATTGCTTTTCATTTTTATGTTTATCGGTTTTGTAGTTTCGAGCTGATTATAACTAAACCATTATTTTTTAAACCGAATTTGAACTACCAGTTGCGGTTTTCAATTTTAGAAATCGAAAATATATGGTTATGGTTCTGATTTTATCTGAAAATGGAGCTGAACCAGCCCATACTCTCTCTCTCTCCTTAAATAACAGAAGTGTATAATATTCGATCTACCCGCATAACCCGATCTAACCCACATCTTATTTTGGTCAAACGAATCGAACTATTTAGAACTACAATCTAATTACTTTAATTTTATACAGACCCGAAAAAATTGGGTTGGATTGTTTAATTTTTTTAACCATTATCCAATCCAACATGTTAAAGTGTTTTTGTTTTAGGCCCGTATTATATGTAACTATGTCTATTACTATTAGTCCTGCTTCGATCAGGCTAGCTGATTTGAATGTTGTGTTACTTTATCTCACTTTCTTTAATGAAAATTTGCAAACCAATTTATAGAGCATGTAATTATATCGTTCTTGATTATCTTTTTATTTATCTAAAAATATAGTTAATATAAGTTTATTACCTATCAATGTGTTTATTTATATGTAAAACCGTACCAATCTGCATAACGTTGCTAATTTAACTCAATGAATGAATGATATATTTTCTGATATGTGGGGGATGTAATTGATAAGTATAATAACATCATTTGGTATGTGTTTATATATATATAAGACTATCTTAATATTTTATATAAAGTAAAACCAACGCAACCGTTATTTAAGTTGACTTTAATTATCGAATGTTAGTTTATAAGATATATGTGTTGAAATAGATGTTATACGATTGTCGATATTATAATTCATCAACTAAAATTGATCCGAATCACCTAATTTTTAACCAATTCAGAAAACTCTTCATATAATTGACCATTCTCAGTTTGATAACATGTTTTTTTTCTTATAACACAACCCCGATACACCCTGGGCCCTGGGGCCGTACAACTTCAACCATCACACCTTGATGTAATGTATGACATTTCTTTCATTTTCTCATTCTCTATGAATGATATAACAACAAAAGTATACACCATTTTAAATATCTAAATAAATTGCATCCATTATCTAGTATGATCGTGAAGAAAATGGACGTAGGCCCCTACCCGATAATAATTTATCTTATAGAATTCAAGTACATATCTTGAATTATGCTAATATATATTTGTAACGTTATTATGTCTTATAGAAATTCTAGATATAATTTTTTTCTTTTTTGTCTATAATTCTATATATAACTTCACAAGAACCAATATTATGTACTTTATGTAGGATTATGAATGAATGTGAAAGTCTTTACGACCTTCTATATACTTTTATATGGGACAGATGAGATAAATTGTCTTGATTGTCAACATTCGGGATATGAAATTAAATTGATGTCATATGACTCCTTATTTAATACTTTCTCGGAGTTTAATAAAATGGCTTAATAGTTTTGTATTACGATATCAACTTTTTAAACACTCTAAGATATATTTTAATTTTTAAACAAATCTTTCTATATTTAATAAATATTTAACAAATAATTAAGAGAACATTATATATTATATTTGCCCTAATATTTTAAATTATTTTTAAAAATTAACCGTATAAAAAATACTCCTTGCATCCCATTCATTTTGGCCAGATTTCCCTTTTTGTATATCCCAAAATTATTTTCCATTGCGAATTAACATGGTTATTTAAGTACTATTTATGTTAAGTTATTGGAAAAGTAATAACAATTTTTGGTATTTTTAGTTTGTTTTATTGATGACAAAATAAGTGGGACGGAGGGAGTAATTACTATGTAAATATAATACATATAGTTCTTTTTATAAAAATTATAATTTTTATACCTAAAATTTAATTAATTATTATATGAACAATCTAAAATAGTATATTTAAAATTTTGTGAGTATTAATCTAATTATTTTTAAGATCATAACTCGACTAATCAATTATCATACAAATACACTCTAATATCATATTTGAAGCAATTATTTTGTAATAGTATTCATAATTAATTTTATAATATTCTAAAATGTAACATAAACTTAAAATGAATAACTAAATATAAAAGAAAAATATGAACAAAAAATATTAATTTATTAATCCTAATGATAAAAATATTGAATTTTACTCAATTCACGCGACTCACATACATACCCATGTTAATTTTCTGACTTAAAACTTATATGAGTAAATTACATGGTGATATTGATGTGTGCATATTGATTGCTATAATAAGATTCAATTCCATAAATAGCATATTATATAAAATTAAATATAAACATGAATATATTTGTCATGTCCCATGAATAAAATGTCTCACGACTTACCTATACAATTAAGTGCACGATTTTGAACTAATACTGAAAAGTGGCATAATCGTAATGAGATATTTATGATAATGGCTAGAACCAAGTTCAATTACTACTAATAACATATTTTTAAAAATTTAATAAACATACGGGTATATTTGTCATCTCACATGAATAAATTTGCTCATTGGCAAACCCATATTGAAATTATATATATATATATATAATCATTATGTTATAAATTAGTGGAGATAAGGTAGAGTTTCAATTAGGGGTGTACAAACGAACAACTCAATTGAATTAACCTCTCGCATCGCTCGCAACCGAATCATATTTTGCGGATAATCGCGAAATCCGAGTTGGTTGCGGATGAAAATTTTAATAATTTGCTTATTTGCAGTTTTGATGTAGTTTTAAATTTCTCAAAGTCACAAAATCACAACCGTAACTGCAAATTCTAAAAATATTAATAATAAAATATATATTGTATTGTATATAAACTAATAAGTAAACACATTTATTTTGTTTAATTTTTTATTATTCAGTATTATAAGAATAATATATTAACACACTTTTGTTATGACTTTAAGACTAATTCATATATATATATATATTTTAGAAAATGGAAAGTTTGAGTCACATTTTATATATGTTCTTGACAAGATTTCCAGAAGCTAACACTTGGAGGTTGTTCCTTGACATGAGGACATAAACTTTCATATTTTAATTATTTATATTAATTATTAATATTAAATATATTAAATAAGGATTATTTTAATCATACTCTGAATATATTTTATAATATTGATATTAATTAATTAGTATATAATATAAATAATAAGGAAAACCCATTTTGTTTACTTTTTCTATTTTGTTACTTGAGATACCACATCGGGTAAAATAGAAGAAGCGCAACTTGATATGACTATATATTGAGAGGTATACTTGAGATAAATATAGCACAAGTCTCGGTGATTACCTCGCAAACATATATGAGTTGTATAGGTTTTTTATGGGCAAATTGAGGTGCGAGTCACCGTTCATCATTGCTGGTTCTATGGCCAGATTGATCTGTTGTTGTTTTATCCTGGAAGGATATTGCTGCATTCCATCACAGCTTAAGTGGGGGGCAATAATCTTTTCAAGAACAGTCAAGTCTCTTGAAGGGTTTGGCGACCCAGCTGTTGTGTTCTTCTTCTTATCAGAATTTGGAATACGATAAGAGATAAGTTTTCTTTACTTTCTTTGTCAATTACAGTCTTTATAGTTTGTTATTGCCTTTTATTTCGTTAGTTGATTATTTGGTTATTTGCCTTGTTCTTCCTCCTTATCAAGAGAACTAGAGACCTTAATCATAGTCATTAATTTGATTAAAATACTCTCAATCAGAGTGTATGATACATAATGGCAATTTGGTAGTATAATATATACGTATAATATCTATACTATAGATCATAAATAAGGCAACATAATACAATGAAGAAATCAGTCAGACACTCTATTTTTTGTTCATGAAAATATAATGCAATCAAATATATGATTATAAATCACAGCCGATTCTCCTATTTTTGGAATGATTTCTCACACTAACACATAATAGTTTACAATTTGAGATATTGACAAAAATAATACTAGATTTTTATACTTAAAATTAAATTCATTATAGTTGCCTTCATAATAATATAAGTTTTAAAAATCAGTGGCTAGGATATAATTTAAGATAATATTAAGATTCTATTAAGAATTTAAAATTATATTAAGATTCTACTAAGATTATATTACATATTCTATAAACTTTATAATATCTTAGTTAGAATTATAATTGATATTGAAGAATCTTATAATCTTAAAATCCATGAGACTAAGAAAGTATATTTATTTTAAAATTTTAAGTGACAGTTGATATTTGAAATGGACGATACAAAAAAAAATCTCTGAAAAAATATTGTGTTAGGGAAAAAATAAAAAGAGTCTTAATATTCTATTAGGCCAGTTCTAATTATTGTGAACAAATATTAAAGAAGTTTTTTATGAACACATAAAAAAATTATATACTTAATAATTAATAATGGAATTTTTAGACTTGTTCTACAAGGTTATAGAATTATTTTAAGATTTGTTATTTATTAATAAAATAAGTTTAATTAAAAAGTACCATTAAGACTATATTAAAAATTTAAAGTATAATTGAGATTCTAATAAAATTATATTAAGATTCTACTAAATATTTAAAGATTTTATGTGAATAAATAATTGACTGAACATCTTGACAAAACTAGCTTAATTAAATTTTAGGTTTTCGATTTGAACACTTGAAGCCCATATTTATTGTTTTCTTAATTTTTTTTTGAATTTCAAATGAGTGTCTACTTTTAATTGTAGTCATTAAAATTTTAAAATAATTATAATATGTTAACTAAAATAACATTGAAGAATCTTATAATCATTTTTATGATTATAAAAAAATTAAAACATCTAAAAGTAAAAATTACAGTATTTATGGAGACATAAACTATTTATATGTATATATTATAAAATAAAAATGTATTAATTATATATAAGAAAATATCCTATATTAATTAATTTCTTTCATGCGAACAATATTAATTATCATTGGCCTATATAATCTTACATAATTATAATAGTTTAGTTAAACCTCAATTTAATAATAGTTAATAACAAAATAAAGACGATAAATTTAATTTTCAATTAATTTTTACATAATATGTACATTGTATTTTTACTTAAGATAAAGTAACAAATACACCAAAATAATTTAACATTATTTAAATATTCCAATTCCATTTTTCTGCTTAATTTTTAATTAAATGTAAAAAAGTTCTGGCAATTTTATAATTAACAACTATATTCAATAAAGCTAAATCACTATTTGAGTTCATTATATGCCAACTACAAATTTGTTTATGTTTATAACATAAATAGGACTAGGTTACAAGTTCAATATATGACTTAGTCATCAATATAATAAAATGAATAATAGTATACCGAAGGACAAGATTCTGTTTATATTTATAAAATGTAATTAAAAATGGGTTACAAATCTTAAGAACTACATAATCTAAGTTCAAAACTAGCTTAATAAAATTTTAAGTTTTCGATATGAACACTTGAAGTTCATCTTTATTTTTTCTTAATAAAATTTTTAAATTTTAAATGACTGTCAACTTTTTTAAAGTGTAGTCATTAAAATTTTAAAAAAATTTATAATATGTTAACTAAAATAACATTGAATAATATTATAATCCTTTTTATGATAATAAAAAATTTAAATCATCTAAAAGTAAAAATTAGAGAAATTATGGAGACATAAACTATTTTATATACTTAATACATAAAAATGGAATTTTAAATTGTATTAATGATCTACAAGGTTCCATTAATTATTTTAAATTTTACCATTGTTTATATTATTTTTTATGAAAATATTTGTATTAATAAAAAATGTCATTAAGATTATATTAAGAAGCTATTAAAAAAAATTAAAATCTTATATTAATTTTTTTATGATTCTATTAAGAATCTCTAAAATTTAAACGATTGTTATTGAAAATAATCCATGTAGATTCTATTAAAAATATTATAATTGTTTTATTAAAATGGTAATAAATTTTTTAAACACACTTTAAATTCAAAAAAAATATAAATTTTGTATGCTTTAAAACACGTTAAAGAACCTCATAAATGTAAATTTAGAAATTTATATATCAAAATTATTAATTTTAGAGAAATGCTAAGTTGCCAAAATTCCCAGTTTCAAAATGTGACGTGACATATTTTGATTGATTAATTAATTAGAAGAAACCCATGCATTCACATCAATAATCACCCATTAAAATATCTCAAAATGATCATTTTTAAACTATATTTTGTACCCAATTTTGAGTTTCTAGCACTACTCTTAAATAATTTATATTTACTATTTTCTAAAAATAAGTGGTAATATACTCTTGTATATTATTTTTTGTTGATCTAGGAATTATTCTTGAAGAGATAAGATTCTCAAGTTAATTTTTGGGTAAGATTTTCTTAAATATTCTAATTATATATGGTAGGATTCTTGTTTTATATAGTATGTTTATTAATAAATTAATGAAATCCTATTTTATTAAAATTAACAAAGCATGTTTTGATTATACTAATCTTAAATTATAAGTTATATGAATTATTAAATATATAAAATATCCCAAATCAATAATATATTAAATTAGGAAAAGAATATGAGTTACCATATAAGTTATTAAAAATCTCTAAATATTTTTGATCCACCAAAATGATATCTTTTCTTTTGCGATGAAATGTCTTTGAAAAGTCTCTCTAGTGTTCTTTTTTTTAATAATGATTCTCATCATTTAATTCACTTCCATAAATAATTGATTTTTGTGATTTGTCTCCCCGAGTTTTATTACAACTGAAAGGATATGTTATTTATTTTGGTATTTGTATGATTAAACATAGAATTTAATTACACATAGATCATCTCCATTAGGACATGAATTTAAGTGATCCAAATGAGTCAAATGGTCAAACTAGTAAAATTATTTTCAAATATATTTATATAAATAAATATAAATATAAAAGAGATATTCCAATATTCTAAAATATCAAAATTATATCTTTATGAAATATATATCTAAGGCAATGTGATCAAAGAAGAAATATCAACACATGGTATTTTTTAGATCTCTGTTGCAACATCAACTAGCTCGAAAAAGGAATATATCAAAAATATTCCTTAGAAGACTCGTGCTATATCAAAAATATTTCACTCTCCGCTCTAAAATATATTACTACATAAATCAAAAGAGTTTTAATTCAAATTTTATTAATATTTATGGTTGGAATATTAATATCAAATTTTATAACCCATTCCATGTATAATTATAGTAATTTTCTCCCATTTAGTAAAATCATCATTTTTTGGAGAAAATTATTCAAAAATACTCAAAAATATTTTCTACCATCAAAATATATTTTATATATTAGGAAATATATTTTAAGTATTTTTCAAGTCACAACTTTTGTCAAAAGATCCATCTCTTTCATTTCAAGACCAATGATATTTCTACTCGGTAACAGTTTTAATTTTAGATAAAATACTGCCACATGCTAAAATGACTTGAAATTTGGTATGGATCATTTAAATGGTATTTTATAAGTATGGTAAAAATTTCGTAACATTTCGAGAATTTTTATCCAGGCACAAAAATCGAGGCAGTTGGTCTCACAGTTGACCACGTTTGACCTAGTTACCATTGACCAAGGTTGACCAAAACTTGCAGGACATCATTTTATAATATTTATATATTTATCATATTTTTTATGGTATTTATTTAGGATTTTTTAAGGTGGTCATAATTATTGGTGTTTAATGTTTAATTAAGTGATTAAATAAAGATTAAAAGAAAAAGAAAAATACATTATTATATAAATAAATCAGCTGAGTTTTTGGCTCCATAAACTTGTTCATCTCATATGAAAGTTACAAAGAAACACAACTAACACACCTTGCTTGCCATCTCATCAATTTATGTGACTTACAAAATCCACCATCCATTTTTCTTAAATCTCCACCATTCAGTTCACCCAACCTCTCCTATGAATAAACCCCCACCCTAACCCATTTTCTTCAAGCTAAAGAGATACAAAGTTTCTGGGATTTTTTCAAGAAGTATCACTTTTCATCTCCTTCAAATTCTAAACACATACTTCTTCTCAAAAACCTTCCCTCTCTTAAATATATATATATATATATATACATATATACAAGGTTTTTGAAATCCAAGCCTAGTTTCACCTGTTAGATAATAAATCACACACAGAGGGGGGTGAATGTGTTTTTGTGTTTTTCTGCTTTTCTTGAAGTGTTTATGGTTATGAATAAAGTACATTAAAATCTTGTAGTTACATATGTTAGTACTGAATTTAGACAGATAAAACAGTGAACATAAATCTTTCAAAACTCACTTAATTTTATATTAAAATTAAGAATGTTTTGCTACAAAATTTCTAGGTTCTTTTTTGCTAAAGAGATTAGCTTCTTCCCTGAGAGAATACAAGATTTTTCTGATCTAAATTGTTACTACTAACAAAGCATCCAGTGTTTACTTTATAGATCAGTAAACACTGGTTATTACACAACATGTAACAACATGCACTAAACCCTATTTTTGGATAATCAAATCTTTCTATTTCTGGCTTAGTGTATTTTTGCTAATCTTGCATGCCTGTGACTTTACTTTGTTAGTTAATCTTGGCCTTTGATCTTGTACCCTTCAAGCTGCTTTTTGTAGACTTGTCAATCCTGCTGATTAAATTGTTTGTTATTTGATAATCTTGGATATTGAACTGGTCTGCACTTTGTACTTTGAATTTATCTCGAGATCTCCAGTTTGGTATGTAGAGAACTTGACATTTCGATAAGTATATTGGCTTATCGAGATCTCTAATCACTCTACATTTGTTTTGACTTATCGAAGTCTCTCAGTTCTCTATAAGAGAATTTGGCTTGTCGAGATCTCATAACTTCATGTCATCACTTTAGCTTATCGATAACTCTGAGTTCTCTAATAACAAGTTGACTTATTGATAACTATGAGTTCTTTAGCAACAAATAGACTTATCGATATCTCAGAGTTCTCTAGTGAAGAAATGACTTATCGATATCTCCAATCTTCATGTCTTCAATTTGGCTTATCGATATCTCTGAGTTCTCTAGTAGCTTTTTCCTGACTTGTCGATAAGTCATTTTGGAGTTCTTGAATGACTTCTCTATTATACTTAATCTGTGACTTGTAGAGAACTTGACTTAGAATATTTTTTTCAAAACAGATTTATTCAACTCCAAGCTTCTTCACAATTCTTCTGAGGCATGATCTTCTTCCAGATAGAATTCTTAGGCTTGATACTGTTTACAGAAAAAGACTCCAGTCCGCCCTTGAACAATTTTACAGACTTAAGAATTACAGTACATAATGCAAACATAGATTATCATACAACTTACTTAGGGTTGTCAATTTGACTTAGTCTTGTTATTGTACAGACATGTCTTGCACAACAATCTCTCCCACTTTGTGAGAAGATTGCTTAACAGAAATTCATGCCTGTTAACAAGACTAACCCCAAGCTAAAATAGAAAATAAGACTAATATATAAAAATTGACACAATTACAATTATTTATACATTAGGTAAAGACAATTTTTGCTTTTGTTTCTTCTTTAGTGAGATCCTTTATGTAAACAAAAATTTCAAGTTTTTCTATGATTGGTGTCCCACTTAGAGCTTCCACAAGCTTGAGTCTGTCTGGATTTGGATAATTATCCAGTATATCAATCCTAAATTTTATGAATTTTCCAGCTTTGACATTTAGAATTTTTCCATCCTTTGAGATTCTGCTCATTCCTTTTGCCTTGAGTTCTTCTGATCTTTTAATGTACATTTCAATCTCCTCATCATACTTTCTTTTTCTCTCCTCATATTCAGCCTCATTCCTTGCTCTTCTTTCCTCTCTTACAATCAACCATTCAGCCAAAATAGATCTCCATGCTCTTGTAGCAATATTCTTATCCTTTAGTAAACTTATCACTCTCTTGATTTATGTGGGAGAGAGAGAGTCCATTAAGCTGCAGCCAAGAAATATTAAAGACCCATCTTCATAGTAGATTCTGACTTCCCTTAGTGTTACAACTCAAACTCTGACTATCTCCCCAGCTAGTTGTTGAAAGTAGTCTTCATCTGAGTTGCACCAGTTTAGAGGTAGAAAATCACTTTGCTTGAAACAATTTCAGATGACCCTCTCAGTAACTTGTACTTTTTCAGTATGTTTAGCTTTCTTAGGTTTTCTCCCAACAAACTTGAAGTGAGTTTTGAGTGATGGCTTGACATGAGGTAGGTTTGTGATTTTCTTGAGAAATGTTTGGCTTGTGGTGATTGGTATTTTCATAAAGGTGTTAGCAGTTTGTTTGTATAGGAATTTGGGCTTAGAGGTTTGAGGTGGTTTGATGATTGAGTTTGTTGGATTTGAAGGTTGAGCTTGGTTTGTTTGGATTTTTAGGGTTTGTTGTGGTTTTGAGCCATCTTGCCTTTGCTTGCTTCTCCTCTCTTCTCCCCTTTTCTTGTCACCATTATTTTCTCATCCTGCTTCTTATCCTTGCTACCAGTTTCTTTGGAAGATTGACTTGGATTTGAGCCAGAAGATTTTTGATCATCTTTCTGCTCATCATCATCCTTGTCATTTCTTAGATTAAACTGAGTTGGAGCAACATGGTGTCAGCATTCACAAGATACCTTTCAAGGATCCTGATCATTTCTTCATCTTCAACTTTCTTGTTCTTCTTTTATTTTAAGTCAGATTGAATAGTCATGATCAGTTTCATATTCCATCTCACACAATTCTTGGGCACATTGAGGATTTTGTTCTTCTTGGTCCGTGGGCAGATGTAGGACACTCCCTTACTTGGATATAGATAGGCTTCAGGAAAAGCTGCTATCTGTGCATTTTTGAGCTCATTAAGAAGCTGAGTGTCCTCTGTGAAGACTCTATGAACTTTGTCAATCACAACATCTAGCTCAGATGCCCTTAGAGTTCTGAGATTTGAGAGAGAGACTTGAAGGCATCTGTCCACACCACCATCATTGATATTAACAACAATCCTCTTCTGTAGATAATTATCAACATTCACCACTATTGCCCTGACTTGGTTGATAGTTTTGGCCAATGCTCTCTTGTATGTGATGAAGTTATTTTAAAGAGACATTCTCAAAACTGTAAGAAGTTCACTGAATTCTTGATCTTGATCTGGTCCTTCTATAGCCTTGATAAGTCTTTCTTTTCCAACATCAACTTGAGCACTTGATGATCTTTGACCAACCAGAATAGGCTCTTTAGACGGCTTTTGCATCCCTGGATTGTTGAATCCTAGCCCCAATCTCCCCCTTAGTCTTGGTGACAGGCATGAGTAGAGGAGTTGGTAATTTTGGCCTTATTTCTTCAGGTAGGGAGGGTAGTGGAATATTGAGTTTCCCCATGATGACTCCTAAAGCAATGGAATTTTGCATCAGGAGATGCTTGTGAGAGTCCATCAGGGTTTTGATATCTGTCTGTTGACTCTGCACCAAGGATGTAAGAGCTTGAACCTGTGCACTCAGTGAGTCATTTGATGATTTGAGAGAAGAGACTTGGTGTTGCATTTCCTGAACTTGTAGTGTGGATGATGATTAAGATGTAGAAGAGGTAGAAACTCTAAAAGTGTCCTGAACAGCCTTCTTGATTTCATCCATGAGCAAGGATGAAGTAATGTATCTGCTTGTATGCATTTGATCTAGCTTCAGTCTTGTGTCATTAGAGTAAATGATGTGATTTTGGACTTGTTCATTCAGAGCCACGAATGAAGTCTTGAGGTTCTTCATATGAGTTTCAATTCCACTGAGATCATATCTTGACATTTGGTCAGCAAAGTTTAAGAATTTGTTTTTTATCTCAGTTTGAGAAGGAATAATTTGATCCATCTTTTCCCTCACCATTTTCATTACTTTATCTTGATGTCCAGTCAATGTGATTTGAAGTGTTTTTCCAAAGTTGTAAAAGGCCTTGACTTGAGCTTTGTACACATCATTGATGGCATCATACACATCCTGAGGAGTTAGGGATCTAGTATTGCTTCCCAGAACAGTGATATACACCTCCCTGAATTTGGCTAGCACATCATCTATTTCAATAAAGAATTCCTTATCAAGCCAAACATCACAGTTTGCATCCTGACCAGTTTCATCAACAATTTTAGCTTGATTTTCTTCAACATCAGCCTGGTAGGTGAGCATGATAGCTTAGTAGTCCTGGTTTGACATGTTGGATGTGAGCAGCTGTTGTGATATTTGTGCAAGGCCTCCAAGCTGATCGACTCTAAGATCTTCAATGCTTGAAGGTTGATCTACAGTTTCTTGGAGCAATTGGGAGATTAGGTGAGGTTGGGAGGTTGATGGTTGTGGAGTTGGATCAGAACCACCTGTGACAGAAGTCATAGTCTGACTCACAGTAGTTACTGTGGTTATGACAAGTTTTTGTTCCATACTAGTTGTGGGAACCTCCAATTGAATTGGATGGGATTTGACTGGGTTACTATCATGTGCACCAGTCGCAAACCCTTGTGTGTCTTGCACCACACTATCACTTAAATGTGCTATACTTGCCTCCTCTATGACATGATCATTGGCAATTGTACTCCTAGAATCAATTGCTAATGCAATCTCTGATAGGGTTTTGAGGGGATTTGTTCCTGGTACAGGAACCTCCAATTGAATTGATGAGGATTTAGATAGCTCCCCCTCAGAAGTAATACCCTTAAACCTAACAGCCTGTGAAGGCTGATTTGCACATGAAGGTGCATTTGTAATTTCCATGGGGTCTTCACTAAAAACTGATGAATCCCCCATGGTTTTGATGGTCTCATCAAGGTCTACCCCAGCTAGTAGCCTCTCACCATCTAAATTTAGTGTCTGGGTGGTGAGCAAGGTTTCTTGAACCAAGTCACTTAATTGGGGCAACACTTGAGGACTTGATTCAAGTATTTCAGTGTAGGAAGAAGAAATATTAGAAATAAGATTTTGAAGCTCAGGATTGAGTGTTGGAAACTCCCCCTAAATGGATGAGGGAGATTCAAGGGATGTGCTCTCCTTGTGTGTGCCATTCTTATTTCTCCTACCATACACTTGAATTTGTTCAAGTGTTGGCTGTGCAGACTCTTGACAGGATGCATTGGGGAGAATGATCTTTTCAATAGAAACATCCTGTTGAGAGGATGTCTCTAGAATCTTTTTTGGCCCCATTTGTACAACTGCATCCTTTTGGGAGGATACAGAGGTGGTTTGAGTGGTCAGCTCAGATTTCTTTGCCTTCTTTGTCCTTTTGACCAATGGTGACTCAGGTTCTGTATGTTCCTCACCACTGTCATTCATAACAATAAGGGTTATCTCCTTTCTCTTCTTTTTACTCACTTCACCCTTTTGAGAGGATGAAGTGGTTGGTTTCCTAGCTGCTACTTGGTTTGAAGAAATGGTCTCAGCTTGGGAAGGTCCCTGTTGGTTTTCCTATATTTGTACTTCTACAGGTTCAGGGACCATAGTTGTACTAGATTGTACATTTGATCTCATGTCAGGATATGGGTAAGGGTAAGTCTTAAACCTCTCTATCATAAATATAGTGATTTTTATACTTACATTTACCTTGTTCTTTGTAGTAAGTGAACCAAATATTATTTTGGGCACTTGCTTATAATTGCCTATTTTAGTGCTATCTATACCATTCAATAAATGTTTGTCTGTTACTTTATGATTTAAAGTAGACATAATAAATCTATGAAAGAAAATTTCCTTACCTATTATAGACTTGGCATAGTTAGCTTGGTAGAAAGTTCTTCCAGGATCAATAGACCAACATTCAAGTGTCTGTTGTGGGCTATTAAGAACACCAGCTTCTGCACCACACTTGATATATTGTCAAACCCTGTCTTCCTGCATGTGAAGGCCCTAACTACAAAATTAAACACAAAGGACCATTCCTTCCTTAGGTTTGTTCTATTCAAGCTTGCCAGGTTGATTCTTCCACCATAGTTGATGAAGTCCATGAATTCAGCAAGTTCATCTTGTGTTGGCATCTCCACTAGATTTGCAGTTGGAAGACCCAAGGTTACCTTCACATCTTGTTCATTGAACTTTATCTGTTGGCCTCCAATAGTGCAAGTTATCACCAACAATACAGAGTTGTCATTAATAACAGTTATCACCACAGCTGTTGTCCAAAACTCATGCAGAACATCCACGTACAAGAATAGGTTAACAGTTAAAGCTCATGCAAGGTAAGATTCAGACAAGAATTTCACAAACCCCTTGAAACTATCAGGGGCTTGGTTAGCATCAGTAAAAGCCATGTAATTGGTTCCTTTCTCTGAGATAGTAGCTCAAACAATATTGAGTACCATTGTTGTTAAGTGAGAGTGAAAGGGTAAGAAAAATTAGTGAAAAAGGAGTTGAAACGAGAGAGAAATCGGTTTTGGATTGAAAAAGCTAGATCACTTAGAGTTCTCGAAGGTGTAAGTATATATATGTATCGAGATGTCAGGGTATTTATAGTAAAAGCAAATGTCTTGTCGAGAAGTCAAAAATAGACGTTTGGAGTATACTTATCGAGAAGTCATTTTGAAATGTGAAAAAAATATCGATAAGTCATTTTATTTATTTTTGTAAAGAACTAAAAATAAACTTATCGAGATGTCAAATAAATACCAAGTTTGTCCAAAATGGACTGAATTGTTTCCAATTTATATTTGAATAACTCAAAATAAAATAAGAATAAGTTTGCCAAAAGTATTTTACTAAAATAATTTATTAAATTAATTTATCTCAGTTCTGAGTTATTCATAAGTCCAAAAGATACTTGTAGAGAACTCTGTAAGTTAACACTTATAGAGAACTCTACAATGACTGATCGATAAGTCATAATAAAGCTTATCGAGAAGTCACTCGAGAAGTTAGTAAATTGACTTATCGAGAACTCACTCGAGAAGTCTTAAAACGACTTGTCGATAAGTCAGTAAGACTTATCGAGAACTCAATTTTCTATATACTTTTGATCACTTGATTCTGCCCTGTGTTAATTTTACAAAGTTTACTTAGATTTTGAACAATTCTAAGCTGAATTTTTATTTTTGAAAAATAAATATGCATAGATTTCTGAAATATTTATAATTCATATTTCAGTTAATTTATAATAAAATCAAATTAATTTTTATTTACTGGAAATTAATCTGCTGCAACACATTAGCTGAGTTCTTGCCTTAGGATGAAGAATTTAACATCCCAATTTCACCTACAAGTCTAGTGAAAGTTGCTTCATCCAAAGGTTTGGTAAAAATGTCAGTTAATTGTTTTTCTGTTGGAACAAAAATGAGCTTAATGGTACCATTTGCAACATGTTCTCTAATAAAATGGTACCTTACATCAATATGCTTTGTCCTAGAATGATTAACTGGATTGGCCACAATAGATATAGCACTAGTATTGTCACATATAATTGGAATTTTGTGTAACACTAGGTCATAGTCCATTAGTTGATTTCTAATCCAAAGCACTTGAGCACAACAACTTTCAGTAGCTATGTATTCAGCTTCAGCTGTGGAAGTTGACACATATTGTTGTTTCTTGCTATACCAAGATTCAAGTCTTTGTCCAAGAAACTGACAGCTTCCACTAGTACTCTTTCTGTCAACCCTGTATCTAACAAAATCTGCATCTGTGTATCCAACAACTTCAAAACCAGTTCCCTTAAGATACCATAATCCCAAGTTTTGAGTCCCCTTCAAGTATTTGAAAATTCTTTTCACAGCCATCAAATGTGATTCTTTTGGATTGGCTTGAAATCTTGCACACAGACATGTAGCAAACATAATATCTGGTCTACTTGCAGTTAAGTAAAGCAGTGATCCATCATTCCTCTGTAGCTTGTAATATCTATATTTTGCCATTTTTATCTTCATTCAACTTTGTTGCTGTAGACATAGGTGTAGATGCAGGTGAGCAATCAACCATGCCAAACTTTTTTAATAAATTTTTAACATACTTAGTTTGGCTGATGAAGATCCCATCACTTATTTGACTGACTTGAAGTCCAAGAAAGTAACTTAATTCCCCCATCATACTCATTTCAAATTCACTCTGCATAAGCTTAGAGAATCTTTGACACAACTTCTCATTAGTAGAACCAAAAATGATATCATCCACATAAATCTGAACTAGGATCATATCACCTCCATACAACTTGTAGAAGAGTGTCTTGTATATTGTTCCTCTAGTAAAACCATATTTAAGTAGAAAATCTGTCAGTGTGTTATACCAAGCCATAGGTCCATGCTTTAGTCCATATAGAGCCTTGAGTAGCTTGTACACAAAATCTGGAAATTCTGGATCTTCAAAGCCAGGTGGCTATTGCACATAAACTTCTTCTTCTAATTCACCATTTAGAAAGACATTCTTGACATCCATTTGATACACTTTGAAATTTGAATGTGCAGCAAATACTAGAAAAATTCTTATTGCTTCAAGTCTTGCAACTGGAGAAAAAGTTTCATCATAATCTATTCTTTCTTCTTATGAATAGCCTTTTGCAACCAAACTTGCCTTATTTCTGGTAACTATACCATTTTCATCCATCTTGTTCCTGAACACCCATTTTGTTCCAATTACACTTTTGTTCTTAGGTGCATGAACTAACTCCTAAACTTTGTTTCTTTCAAACTGATTAAGCTCTTCTTGCATAACAGATATCCAATCAGGATCCATAAGAGCGTCTTCAATTTTCTTGGGTTCTACTTGAGACAGAAAGCATGCATGTGTTAGTGTTTGTGCCCTAGAGACAACACTATGATGTTTTAGTTTAAGACATTAGGATTATTAATGTTTATGTTCTATCGATTATTCCCTTTATAATTTATTAATTCTTAATTTACTGCGATATAAATGTTAGATTAATAAATGTCCTTGGAATATGATATGCAATTCTATATCTCTAAGTACGTGACTTAGAAATGAGATTATGAGAATAGTATCAATATATCTAAAGGTCCCTAGTCGAGTATTATTATTAAGGGACAATAATAATGCATTAAGACTGGTGTGTTTGTTGACTGATGATCACATCTCATTGATCATAGGTATGATGATACTAAAGTCAAAAACACAGGCAGATGTATATATACATGGTGCTGGACAGACCCAATGTGAGATTGTACATGTCTGTTGTGTCATAAGTAATTCTCACAGTGATAATGATGTAATGGTCCTTAGACCTGAAGTCATTTTATGTCTATACGAGAATTAATATACATTGATTCCATTAAAAATTATCCTTGACCGGGTAATGATAAAAGTGGACATTGGGTATATTATGAATCGTATGAGAAATATGAATGATTTAGATGAGATTTAACCTTCCTATTTTGAGAGTGATATTATTGGCCCCTTGTGTGAGCTAGACTATGAAAGCGTGGTCACGCTCAAATGTTGATTTGATATGATAGTCTACTCATGGATCAAGGAAACTTGGATTAAACTATGATGATGATGACACATTACATGCCTCTAGTTTAATCTATAATATTTGGTTAAAGTGATTATATTACATTGTACATTATTCACAAAAGGTTTAATCGATCACCAATTCAATTATTATTACTTGGGTAGCAATGATGTATTACTAGATGCCGCTCATTGTTTATGATTTTAAATTAGATTTAAAATTCGTTGCCAACATAATAATAACCTATAGGGTCACAAAATAAGAATGCTTGAAGGATTATTTAATTTAAATTGGATTTGAATTATATTAAAGTAATTCGAATTATTTATAATATTAATTAAGTATGACTTAATTAATTAGATAAATATTGATATTCAAATTTACTAATATTAATTATAAAATTCATTTGTTAAATAATTAAGTGCGACTTGATTATTATACAGATAGGAATTTCGAATTAATAATAACTTCTAATTAGTTAAGAGTTATAATTCTTATTATACTATTTATATAATATCTCTTGTATGGCTGATTTTGAATGAAAGACTTTTACTAAAATCCTAGCCACCAAGGGAGAAGATGTAGAGAGCAAGAAGAAACGAGTTTGTGCTAGTACACATTCAATCCTTGCGTTCAAGCATTCCTGTGGATACCGATAGAGCGTAGATCGCGAGAGCGGGATGCGTGATGATTGAACAAGTTTTGGATCTCCATTAGTCAACCAATTTTTAAAAGCTTCTTAAGGTAAAAAATCTGATCTACGAATAAAATATCTGTTTATGTGCTCAAAACCCTTCAATGACATCAGAGCTACTTGCGAAAATGCTTAATTCATTTATGTGTTCATTGGTTTTATGATGATAACATGTATACAATATTCCATGACTGTTATGTATGTGATTTTTTATGTTTTACATGTTGTTATGGTTATATATGCATATGTACGTATATGTTTTGAATATATGATATTCATGAGAGTTGTATAATCATATGATTATTATATAATATGTATATAAACTGATATATACATGTTTTGTGTTTGTTGTTATTATATGAATCGTATTTGATATGATTCTGAATCAGATGCAGCGAATTTACTGAAATCTGGGTCTGGTGTCCGATTTTGGAAAACAAATATGCTGTTTCATATGGAATCGAGCGTCTGAACGAAACAGATAGCTAAAGCTATCAGCGACTGATATGTAAGGCGTTTGACGTCGTTAAGACCTTATAATCATCGATTTAATGTTTTCAGAATTTGATTCTGATTTTTCTGATTTTTTCCATATTTTATTTTTATGATTAGACCATGATGGGTATGATATGTTAAGATCATATAATGTGTTTTAACATGTTCTTATGTGTTAATTGAGAATGGTGGATGGTTATGGCTTATGACCTTAGGTTAATGGTTTTGGTTTTTTTAAATACGGCTTGCATGTCGTTCGATCTTGTAATTATTAAATCTCGAATGTAACTCGAGTTCTTATTGTAAGTTCATTAGATTAGTTTGATATTACATTCTCGTAATGTACATGAAGACATGAAGATCTGAAGATCAAGGAAGGGTAATTCCAATGGAGGCCATCCAAGGAAGTAATACAAGAAAGAAGACATGTAATAGTTAGCCTGTATTTATTTTCCACCTTAGATTGACCTAGATCTTTGTCATTAGCTTGATAAAGATCACATCGGATGAAGCCATAACCAACCACATTTAATTTATCACACTTTACATATATATGCTCATATGATGAATGTATGTGTAAAGTAGTTTGTAAAGATGCATGCTTAATTAGATTAAGGATGTATATATTAGATACGACACCCATGCCATGCTTTCTAAACAAGATAAAATCTGTAACGACTAAAGTTTTTAAAATAAAAAAAACGACTATGGGATTCTCATGTTTATAAAACATGAAATAAAATACAAATTTTCTTTATTTCTGACATGGGGCGATTTTGTCAAAAGCGAGTTCATTGAACTTGTAAGGAATAATCTCTTTATAATATGATTATGATTGTAACATAATATAATCCCTCTAAAATTAACTAATATCAAGTAGTAATTGGCCAATGACACAACGGGCTTGTGTCGGTCAAAGCCTTCCAACATGGTAGAAAGTAGTTCTTATTTTTAAATCATTGTCATTTCATGCTATAGCCGAGGGCTTTGATTTCGAAATAAGAAATACTTGTCTATTACATAGAGATGTGTACATTGAATTAGAATCTAAAGGTCGTTACGTGCTGCAGCCGTGGGCCATTGGAGACTGATTCAATTGTACGAAATGTTGGGTTAGACTTGACTTAGAATATTGAGTCTGTCGTGCTACAACCCTGACTCAATTATTCAAGAGGCTAAAGTTTTATTAGGGAATAACATAAGATGTAATTGACAAGAGTTGTCTGCCTATTGAACATCACATGACGTTTCGTGCTATAGCCGAGGTTGTGTGATGGAATGTAGGATCCCTATTCCCACTAGCATTATGAATGCTTAATTTTTCACTCAAGGGGGTTATATAAATTAGATAAACTAGTGGGAGCCACTTATGAATAAAGACCCGATTCATATAGTGTTTTGAAATGAAATTGAATATTTGCTAAGTGTTGTTATGTGTTCATCATTTACAGATTTACTATATACGTTATGTCTTCTACACTATCACTCCGGAGTATACTAGATGCTCACAAGTTAACTGGTCCTAATTTTGCTGACTGGCTTCGAAACTTGAGAATTGTTCTCAGGGTTGAGAAGCTGGAATATGTGCTTGACTCACCTCAGCCTACTGAACCTGCTAATGATGCACATAATGATGAACATGTTGTGTATCGTAAGTGGATAGATGATGCAAATGTTGCTCAATGCATCGTGCTAGCTTCCATGAACATTGAGCTACAGAAGCAGCATGAGCATATGGATGCTCACACTATCCTTATGCATCTACAAGATTTGTATGATGTGGCAGGGAGGACTGCTCGATATGAGATATCGAAGGAGCTGTTCGGTTGTAGGATGTCTGAGGGATCATCTGTGAATGACCATGTACTTAAGATGATCAATTTGATTGAACGTCTTGGACAACTTGGTTTTGCCATGGATGGGGAGCTGAGCCAAGACTTAGTCTTGCAATCACTTCCGGGTTCGTTCTCGCAGTTTGTTGTAAACTTTCACATGAATAAGCTGGATGTCAGCCTGCCTGAACTCCACAACATATTGAAGACTGCGGAATCGAATTTTCCCCTAAGAAGAGTTCTGTTCTTCTAATTGGTGAAGGTTCCAATCCTAAGAAAATAAAGAAGAACCCTTCCAAGAAGAAGAAAGTAGGTGAGAAAAAGCCGGTTCCACCAAAAGCTGATGACCCCAAGAGCAAAGTTGTTTGCTTTCACTATAACAAAGTGGGGCACTAGAAGAGGAACTGCAAGCTTTACTTTGCAGAATTGAAGAAGAAGAAGGGTAGTGAGACTACCGCTTCTGTTTCAGGTATGTTCATGATTGAATTGAATATGTCATTAAATCAAATTTCTACTTGGGTATTAGATACCGCCTGTGGTTATCATATTTGCAATTCGTTGCAGGGACTAAGGAGAAGTAGGACTTTTGAAGAAGAAGAGGTAATTCTACGAATGGGAAATGGAGTAAGAGTTGCTGCTGAAGCTGTAGGATCATTTCATTTACATATACCTACGGGCAAGACTATTGTTTTAAATAATTGTTATTTTGTTCCCTCGATTATGAGGAATATTATTTCTATTCCCATGTTAGACTTGGCTGGATTTTCGTTTGTTATTCAAAATAATAAATGTTCAATTCTTAGAGATAACATTCTTTATGGACGTGGTATTTTAAATAATGGTCTATATGTATGTTATGTAGAGCATAATTTACTATAAATTGAACATACTAATAAAAGAAAAAGGGATGATGAAAATCTCACTTTTTTGTGGCACTGCAGACTTGGTCATATTAGTGAAAATAGACTACGGACATTGCATAAAGAAGGGTTACTTGACCCTTTTGATTTTAAATCATATCCTACATGCGAGTCTTGTCTATTGGGTAAAATGACCAAATCTCCATTTAGTGGACATGGAGAGAGGGCTGCAGATTTGCTAGGATTGGTACACACAGATGTATGTGTGAAAGGAATATATCCTAAGTCCAATCAGGTATTAGGATTTAGGAATAACTCTTTATGTAATCTGTTTTGATTTCATTGATATTAATAAAAGACTTGTTTTGTTTTTATTACGGGCTTTATCTATTTAAGTGTTTAAATAAGATATACCATAATTTAGAGTAAAGCTTTTTATGGATTATGATGAGATCATAATAGTGAGACCTAAAAAGATAATAACTCTAAACTTAAATTGTTCCTGATCATAGGATTACTAACTGATAATTAATAATCCGCAAAGATCGGTACATACTATGCTTGCTTCATTATGAAGGATGTATGTTCTCATAGACATTTGTGTGGTGACACTATAACTAGTATGTAGGTGCTTATTATGGAATAAGTTCACTAAACATGACTCGCCCAGCTGAACAACTGATGAAGTTCACTCACGTGTCAGCAGTTATTCGCTTAGTGATAGTTGTACAAGTATCCTTAGACTTGAGGTCATCATAGTCATCTTGTGTACACTGAACTATGCTTTGGTTTAGTTCTTAGTCTCCAGGGACAATTATTAGGGCTCTTCTGGGTATAGGAATTTATACACGAAGATAGTGTATGATCAATAAAGGATCTACCCCTTCCAGTGAAGGAGGCGAATGTTCAAGACTGATCCACTTATGCTAGTTCAGGAATCTCTGGCCAGAGTAAATGAAATTAGAAAGGAGTTTCTAATTTGCATAGAACTACGCATAGTAAATGGTAAGCAAAGTGATTGAATTAGATAGGCTTGACACGAGATCCATGCCTTGTATTTAATCCGGACATTGTAGGGTAGAAGGAGTTTATTGTACGATAACTATTCACTGACAGGTTCTTGGTATTCTAAGCAGTGAATTCATATTATCCGGATAGTCGCGATATGTTGAAAAGCATCACTCACGATGTAGAATAAATGTGATTAATTAATTAATCATATTTAATAAATTAGAGAATTTATATAAATAATGATAAAATAGTTTTATTATTATTTATTTATACTACCGGCTTAATATTGAACCTACAGGGTCACACCATAAAAAGAGAATGATTTTTTGGTGGAGGAATTAATTAATAATGGCTAATAATTATTTATTTGTGAAATAAATAATTAATTGGCAAATTTAATAATTGATTAAATGAGATTTAATTGATTATAAATTAATTAAGAAAAGTTCTTAATATTATTAATTAAGGATTTAATTTTTGGAAATTAAATCAAGAGAGAGAATTATTTCTAAAGTGTTTAGAAAAGGATTAATAATTAAAAGGTGTTTTAATTATTAATGAGAATAATAAATGGGATAATAATAATAATATTTATGGGAAAATTTCAGCTGAAAATTTTGCCTATAAATACACTATTATAGACCCTATTTTATTCGAACCCAAGAAACCCAAAAGTTTCAGAAAACCAAATTCTCTCCACCTCCTCCTCCTCCTAAAAGTCGTTTTCTTGGTGGATACCGGTGGAGTGTTTCACACTTGAGGAGCAACTGCTAAGGATCTCTGATCGTTATCTCGGAATTATTTTTAAAGGTTAGATTTGATCCCTCGAATTTTTATTCACGATTTATATGCTTTTATTTGGATTTTATGTGTGTAAAAGTGTTTTACCTTGACCCCGCTGCGTTAAAAATCCAATAATGGTATCAGAGCATAGGTCGTATGCATATAGATCTGTGGTAAAAATTTTAGAATTTTATGTGCTTGTATGAATTAATTATGATTTTTACAAGTTATATCATGGATTAATTTTTTCTGATGAGAATTCGTTTCTCATAATAATTTTGAATATTGATCTGGGTTCTACAAGTGTTGTAGATCGTCTGGGTATTTTTTTCATAATTTTATGATGTATAGATTTTTTATTATGAATTTTTGAAGTTCTAGAAATTAAATTCGTAATTAAATAAATCATATATATATATATATATTATTTGTAAGTATATATATATGTACATCTGTAAGTCTCCTATTCTGCTGTTGTGTTGTCTGTAAATCTGCTGCACGGGGAAGAGACAGAAGTACTGGTACGGCGGCTCGGGAATCGAGAAGAAAAAGACGGCTGCTGAATTAAAAAAAATAAATTATAGGGGTGTAACGCATTCCGGGAATGCGTTACACACCTGTGGCGCATTCGCGGAATGCGTTACACCCTTTAATGGCTGAAAAGGGGTGTAACGCATCACCGGAATGCGTTACAGGGGTTGTAACGCGTTCCTGTAATGCGTTACAGCCCGACTGTCCATATTAAAATTGATTTTCTGGGAGTTTCGTAACTCCGTTTTGGGCGTGCAATATACCGTTGGATTCGTTTTTCCGAGACGGATCTAATGGAGTGATCAATTTTAGTTTATATAAAAGTTTTGAACTGTTTATATTTCCATGAAGTGTTTTAAAGCTATTTTTGATCGTTTGAATTGATTTTAAATGCTTCATGTGATACATAGAGATGTATAATGATTAGACTAATGTGCTAGATGATATAACATGACTACCTTGATATTTATTCATGTTGATATATGTGATATATGCTTAGTTTATCATGTGATGATAGATTTAGGTGAACTTAAATGAACATAAGGCGTTTGTTAGACAACCTAGTATAGTGAAATTATTTCATAACCTTAATAATAATATTATGAATACAATCATGAGATTCTTGTGTTTATGAAACACGTAATTGAATATGAATTTTTGATATGAGAGAAAGGATGATTCTGTCAACAACAGATTTCTATCTGTAAGAAAGGGTTATTAAGTGACGCCTCTTGACAATGCTCCACCCAATCTGGGAATCATCTGATTATTGATTATTGATTTGAAATATTTAATTTAAAAGGAAGAATTTCTTTATAATATGATTATGATTGTAACGTAATACAATCCCTCTAAAATTAAATAATATCAAGTAGTAATTGGCCAATGACACAACGGGCTTGTGTCGGTCATAGCCTTCCAACATGATAGAAATTAGTTCTTATTTTTGAATCATTGTCGTTTCGTGCCACAGCCGAGGGCTTTGATTTCGAAATAAGAAATACTTGTCTATTACATAGAGATGTGTACATTGAATAAGAATCTAAAGGTCGTTACGTGCCACAGTCGTGGGCCTTTGGGGATTGATTCAATTGTACGGAATGTTGGGTTAGACTTGACTTAGAATATTGAGTTTGTCGTGCCACAGCCGTGACTCAATTATTCAAGAGGCTAAAGTTTGATTAGGGAATAACATTAGATGTAATTGACAAGAGTTGTATGCCTATTGAACATTACATGGCGTTTCGTGCCACAGCCGGGGTTGTGTAATGGAATGTAGGATCCCTATTCCCACTAGCATTATGAATGCTTAATTTTTCATGTAGGGGGTTGAATAAATTAGGAAAACTAGTGGGAGCCACTTATGAATAAAGACCCGATTCATATAGTGTTTTGAAATGAAATCGAATATTTGCTAAGTGTTGTTATGTGTTTATCATTTACAGATTTACTTTGTACGTTATGTCTTCTGCACTATCACTCAGGAGCATACTAGATGCTCACAAATTGACTGGTCCTAATTATGCTGACTGGCTTCGAAACTTGAGAATTGTTCTCAGGATTGAGAAGCTGGAATACGTGATTGACTCACCTAAGCCTACTGAACCTGCTAGTGATGCACATAATGATGAACATGTTGTGTATCGTAAGTGGATAGATGATGCAAATGTTGCTCAATGCATCATGCTAGCTTCCATGAACATTGAGCTACAGAAGCAACATGAGCATATGGATGCTCACACTATCCTCATGTATATACAAGAGTTGTATGATGTGGCGGGGAGGACAGCTCGATATGAGATATCGAAGGAGCTGTTCGGTTGTAGGATGTCTGAGGGATCATCTGTGAATGACCATGTACTTAAGATGATCAATTTGATTGAACGTCTTGGACAACTTGGTTTTGCCATGGATGGGGAGCTGAGCCAAGACTTGGTCTTTGTTAGGAATATATGTGCATTAGTTTGATGATATGTTTAACAAAACACTTAAGTAGAAATTTAGTGTCTGTAGCCTCAACGGATAAGACCACTTTGGCTATCCGTTGATGGTGTAGCTTTACTTAGAAATAAGTCTAGTATTGTAGCATATTTCAGTCTCTGTATTTAAAATGTAATTCTTAGAAGTTGAGAAAACTATGAGTCATGTTGACTACTAGATGATATGCAGATAGGAAGGCCAATTGTAAATATTTCATGCCTTGTAATTTTGTATAAATGAAGTGGTATCAACGGATGACTTAAAGACCTTCAATGGATGAGAAGCTAAGCTTCAACGGATGTCTCTAAAAGCTTCAACGGATAACATCCTTCAACGGATGAGAGCATCAACGGATGAAAGCTTCAACGGATAACATCCTTCAACGGATGAAGTCATCAACGGATGAAAGCTTCAACGGATGTTCTGCTAATTAGCCGTTGATAAGTGGTAGTTGTACCTACAAACAGAGGCACATGGGTTGTCAGAGAAAACTGAGATGTGGTAGCCGAATTTCAGGATCAACAGAAAAAGCAGCCGTTCTTCTTTAGTACAAAGATGCAATAGTCAACAAAGTACTTGATTGAACAGGAAAAGAAGCAAGTGAAGAACTTATTTTACTATTGTAATTTTATATTGTTTTTCACTTGTACACTTGGTAATATATAAACCAAGAAGAAGCTAGTAATTAGATAGAGATTTTCCAGAGCTGTTAAGAAATATCTTGAGAGAAAATTCATCTAGTTTGTACTAGGATGCAGCTGTGATCAACATTGTTGAACACAGATTTTCTAATATACCATCTCTGGTGGAACAACAAATCCACCAGAAAAGTTTTTAAAGTTTGTTGTGTTCCTTACATTTTGTGTTTGAATATATATCTGTTTGCATTAGCTCAAAGCAATTCATACACTTGTTCATCTAGAACACACTGCTTTAATAAACTTCTCAAAACCTGAAAAAGTTTTGAGATTTACATTCCCCCCCCCCCTTCTGTAAATCTCATTGTTAGTCCTCTAGGAATAACAATTGGTATCAGAGCCTGCTCTTGACACACAAAGAGTTTAAAGATCTTGGAATCTAACAAAGATGAGTAAGAAGGATATTGGAGTAAAGATCCCAGTTCTTGACAAAGACAGTTATCACCACTGGAAGGTGAAAATGCACCTTCATCTACTCTCCCAAGATGAAGGTTATGTAAACTGCATTGAGAATGGTCCTCACATTCCCCACAAAGTAGCCACAGTTGCTACGGCCATAATTGCTGTTGGTCAATCCATTCCAAAACCTAGAGCAGAATGGACAATGGAAGACACAGAAGAAGTCCACAAGGATAAGAAGGCTATGAACATTTTGTTTAATGGTCTTGACAAGGATATGTTTGATAATGTGATAAATTGTTCAACTGCCAAAGAGGTTTGGGACACAGTTCAGCTGCTGTGTGAAGGTACAGAACAAGTAAAAGAGAACAAAATGCAGCTTCTCATTCAACAGTATGAGTACTTTCATTTTGAAGAGAATGAATCTTTAAATGACACATTCAATAGATTCCAAAAGCTGTTGAATGGACTGAAGCTGTATGGTAGAGTGTACCAGGTGAAGGATTCAAATCTTAAATTTTTGAGATCCTTACCAAAGGAATGGAAACCCATGACTGTTTCCTTAAGAAACTCTCAGGATTATAAGGACTTTACTCTTGAAAGATTATATGGAATCTTGAAGACTTATGAACTAGAGTTGGAACAAGATGAGGTATTGGAGAGGGGGAGAAAGAAAGGAGGTTCAGTTGCATTGGTAGCTGAAAATGAGAAAGCATGCAGAAAAGAAACTGTGAGATCTACATCAAGCTCCAAAGATGGTGTAAGAAATCCAGAATCAGACAAGGGTAAAGAGCAAGTTGCTGAAAATGAAGACAACTCCAGTCAAGATGACTCTGATGGTATTGATGAGCATCTTGCATTTCTGTCCAGGAGATTTGCAAAGATGAAGTTCAGGAAAAACACTAGAGCCACTAAACCCTATAAGAACATGGTGGACAAATCCAAGTTCAAGTGTTTTAATTGTGGTATAAGTGGACACTTTGCAAGTGAGTGCAGAAAGCCAACCTCTGAAAAGAAGAAATTTGAACAAGTAGATTACAAAAAGAAATATTTTGATCTGCTCAAACAGAAGGAAAGGGCTTTCATTACTCAAGAAAAGGACTGGGCAGCTGATGGAGATGAAGAGGATGAAGATGTGGATTATGTCAACCTTGCTCTCATGGCTGATTCTGAAGAAAACGAAGTTAGTTCATCAAGCAATCAGGTAATCACTACTGATTTAACACAGCTTACTAAAGAAGAGTGCAATGATGCTTTCAATGACATGTCTACTGAATTGTATCATTTGCGTGTGTCTCTTAAATCTCTTGCTAAAGAAAATAGTAGGATCAAAGAGAACAATCTGTTTTTAAGCAATAGAAATACTGTGTTAGAAAATAAGTTGATTGACCTAGAGAAAACCAAATTGCATTGTATATCTGTTGAGAATGAACTAGCTGAATCTGTTAAGAAAGTAGAAATACTTTCCAATCAATTAGAGAAAGAGCAAGAGGTGATTAAAGCCTGGAAAACATCTAGGGATGTAAGTGCTCAAATTGCCAAAGTCCAAGGAATTGAATCATTCTGTGAAACTGCCTGGGATAAAAATAAAAAGAAACTAGAATTAATTGATGGACTGTCAACGGATGTGGAATCAACGGATGATGAAAGTTATCCGTTGAAGGAAGAAAAGGAACATCCGTTGAAGGTTCCTCAATTAAAACAGGCAGATGTTTCTAAAAGAGAAAATCTAAAGAAACTCAACAAAAAGTTTGGTTCAACTTCAAAGAACTTTGTCAAAGAAGAAGCAAACACATCCAAAGATGTCAGAAAGGTGAATGTAGGGCACATGACCTTAGAACAGTTAAACAATAGGCTCAAGATGGTTGAGGATAAAAAGGAATCCAAAAGGAAATCCAACAGAAATGGGAAGGTAGGAGTTAACAAACATAACAATTACACACCTGATAAGTATGCTCCTAGAAAAAGCTGTGTGCATTGTAGTAGTGTTAATCATCTATCTGCTAATTGTAAATCTATTAAGAAATCTCCCATAACTGTACCCTCTTCCATGCCTAACATGTCTGTATCACCTCTACATGCTATGCCTGTTATGTCTCAACAAAATCCTTATGCACATTATGCAAACATGCCATATTTTAACAATCCTTATCTTGCTGCATTCAGTATGCCTCAAATGCCATACAATATGCCAATGTGGAATAACATGTATGCACAATCCATGCCTAATAATTCTATAAATGTGCTGGATAATGTTGTGACTAACCCTACACCTCAACCAACCACATCTAAGACCAAGGTTGACTCAAACTCACCTAAGTCTAAAGATGCAGGAGGAATGAAGTCTAGGAGAAAGGCTAACAAGAATGGACCCAAGGAAACTTGGGTACCAAAATCAAATTGATTGATTCTGTGGTGTGCAGGAAAATAGAAGAAATCTATGGTACTTGGACAGTGGCTGTTCAAGACACATGACTGGAGATTTCTCCCTGCTCACAGAGTTTAAAGAGAGAGCTGGCCCCAGCATAACCTTTGGAGATGACAACAAAGGGTTTACTATGGGATATGGCTTGATTTCAACAAGGAATGTCATCATTGAAGAAGTTGCATTAGTTGATGGTCTCAAGCACAACTTACTGAGCATCAGTCAACTATGTGATAGAGGGAATACAGTTTCCTTCAATTCTGAAGCCTGTGTTGTCACTAGTAAGAAAGACAACAAAGTGGTTCTAACTGGAGTTAGAAAAGGAAATGTGTACTTAGCTGACTTCAACTCTACAGATGCAGAATCTATTACTTGTCTCTTCAGCAAAGCAAGTTCAGTTGAGAGTTGGCTATGGCACAAGAAGCTATCCCATTTGAATTTCAAGACAATGAATGATCTAGTCAAAAAGGACTTAGTAAGAGGAATTCCTCTTGTTGAATTCTCAAGGGATGGTCTGTGTGATGCTTGTCAGAAAGGCAAACAAAGGAAAGCATCATTTCAGAAGAAGCTTGAAACAACAATTGATGAACCATTACAGCTGCTACATATGGATTTGTTTGGACCAGTCAATGTATTGTCAATAGCAAGAAAAAAATATTGCTTAGTGATTGTAGATGATTTCTCAAAGTTCTCATGGGTCTATTTTCTTGGATCAAAGGCTGAAGCAAGTGAAATCATTATCAATCACATCAGGCAAGTCAATAATCATCCTGACTTGAAGGTAAGAAACATCAGGAGTGACAATGGAACTGAGTTCAAGAATTTGACATTAAGGCTGTTCTGTGAAGAAAATGGAATCATGCATGAGTTCTCAGCTCCAAGAACACCTCAGCAAAATGGGGTAGTTGAAAGAAAGAACAGATCTTTAATTGAGGCTGCCAGAACAATGCTTGAAGAATCAAAGTTACCAACATATTTTTGGGCTGAAGCTGTTAATTGTGCCTGTTTCACTCAAAATATTTCTTTGATCAATCAAGCTAAAGGCATGACTCCTTATCAGTTGTTCAAGAAAAGAAAACCAACTCTAAACTTTCTTCATGTCTTTGGATGTAAATGTTTTATACTGAGGAATCAATCTGACCATAAAGGGAAGTTTGATGCAAAGGCTGATGAAGGAATATTTGTTGGTTATTCAGCTGGAAAATCTTATAGGGTCTACAATCTAAGAACCAACATTGTTATGGAATCTGTGCATGTTGTGTTTGATGATAAAAAGATTGATGGACTAACAGATGAGGAACATTATGAGAGACTCAAATTTGACAATATTGAAATATATTGTGATGATAGTGAAGAAGAGATTGATGGAGACGACACTTCAAAAGGAATACAAAATTTGCCCCTGAATAATGCACAAAATTCAGCATCCGTTGAAAGACATTGTGCATCATCCGTTGAAGTACTTAATGAAGCATCCGTTGATCATAGCTCATCAACTGATAATCAATTTACATCATTAATTGATGGAACTCCAAGTTCCCTGCAAAGGACCAACAACTCAGGGGGAGTTTCAACAAATCAAAACGCTGTCTCACATCATGACAATACTGAGATCACCTCATCTAGAGCTCATCTTCCACCTCAAAGGAAATGGACCAAGAATCATCCCTTTGAACTGATCATTGGTGATGCATCATCTAAAGTGCAAACAAGAAGAGCTACTCAAGATGAATGTCTGTATAGTAGTTTTCTATCTCAGGAGGAACCTAAGAAAGTGGAAGAAGCCTTATTGGATCCAGATTGGATATTAGCTATGCAGGAAGAGCTAAACCAATTTGAGAAAAACCAAGTTTGGAAGCTGGTACCCAAACCAAAGAACAAGAGTCCTATTGATACAAAATGGGTATTCAGAAATAAGATGGATGAAAATGGCATTATCATAAGGAATAAAGCCAGATTGGTTGCTAAAGGCTATTCTCAGCAAGAGGGAATAGATTTTGATGAGACATATGCTCCTGTTGCAAGACTTGAAGCTATCAGAATCTTTCTAGCCTATGCAGCCCATGCCAATTTCAAAGTCTATCAAATGGATGTCAAGAGTGCATTTCTAAATGGAAAATTAGAGGAAGAAGTCTATGTAAGTCAACCTCCAGGATTTGAAGATCCAAATTTTCCAGACTATGTGTATTATCTGTTGAAAGCACTCTATGGACTGAAGCAAGCACCTAGAGCCTGGTATGAAACATTATCAAAATTTCTTTTGGAGAATCACTTCACTAGAGGTACTGTTGATAAAACTCTCTTCTTTAGAAATGTTAATGGCTCTAGTATACTTGTTCAAATTTATGTAGATGACATAATATTTGGTTCTAAAGATAATAAACTTTGTAAAAAGTTTGCTAAGCTAATGCAAAGTAATTATGAAATGAGCCTAATGGGAGAACTAACCTATTTTCTTGGTTTACAAATTAAACAAGTTAGTAATGGAATTTTCATTAGTCAAACTAAATATATTCATGATCTTTTAAAGAAGTTTGACTTAATGGAATGTTCATCTGCAAAAACTCCCATGGCCACTGCCACCAAACTTGAATTAAATAAGACTGAAAGGTCTGTGGACATTACAAGTTATAGAGGCATGGTTGGTTCACTTTTATATTTAACTGCTAGCAGACCAGATATAATGTTTGCTACATGTCTGTGTGCTAGATTTCAAGCTGATCCTAGGGAGTCTCACTTAATTGCTATCAAGAGAATTTTCAAATATCTCAAGGGTACACCAAATTTAGGAATTTGGTATCCTAGAGAATCTGGCTTTGATCTAATTGGTTATTCAGATGCAGACTATGCAGGTTGCAAAATAGACAGGAAAAGTACAACAGGCTCCTGCCAATTCCTGGGAAACAAGCTTGTATCATGGTTTAGCAAAAAGCAAAATTCAGTCTCTACTTCTACAGCTGAGGCTGAATACATTGCTGCTGGAAGTTGCTGTTCTCAAATGTTATGGATGAGGAATCAACTCCTTGATTATGGACTTCATGTTGATAGAATACCTATCTTTTGTGACAACACAAGTGCCATAGCCATAACAGAGAATCCTGTGCAGCACTCAAGGACCAAGCACATTGATATTAAGTACCACTTCATCAGGGAGCATGTCATGAATGGTACAGTGGAACTACATTTTGTTCCAAGTGAACAACAAATTGCTGACATATTTACCAAGCCACTTGATGAATCAACATTCACAAGATTGGTAAGTGAGCTAGGTATGCTTAATTACTCTTAAAATTCATGTCTTCTTTGCAATTTGAAGTGAAGCCTGAAGTATATTAGTTGCTAGAACAAATTTGACTTTTAACAAAGTTTATTCCATCAACGGATGTTCCCTATCCGTTGAAAGTCAAAATTGCTCTATCAACGGATATTCATTATCCGTTGAAAGACAAGTATATTTCTGGAACTTTTATCCGTCAACGGATAAAACTGAAGTACCTTTCAACGGATGACAATTTACATTATCCGTTGAAATGTCACATCAGACGTTTGAGGTGTCTCACAGCCGTTGATTCTATTTTCTTAACCGTTGATACCATACATACATCTGTATGTATTGGTTTTAAAGGTAGTTATTAGAATACTTACAGTTTATTCTTAAACGGCTGAAATTCACTAACACCTATTTACTGATTAATCCCTTATTTATTTCTTTTTCTTTGAAAGAATATAAGCCCTTCTGATTGTTCATTATTACTTTACACTTTCTTAGAATTTCAAGCATTTACCATTTTCTCTCTGCAAAACCTTCAAGTTATTCTCTGCAATTTCTACTCACAACAATGGCACCAGTCGTGAAGATTATGTCTCAATCTGGGTTCATCTACGAGAAGAACAATTTCATAGCTCTGGTAGAAAAGAATGAAGCCCACTCAGATTATCACAAAATGATGGACTTCATCAAAAACTGTAAACTTAGCTATGCAATGCTGGAAGCCCCAACGATTTTCTGTGAAGTAGTTGAGGAGATTTGGACAACTGCTGAGTTCAACTCCATGGATATGACTATCTCCTTCACTCTCAAAGGTAAAAATCATTGTATTAATTGTGATGACTTACAAGCATGTTTTAAATTACCTGAGAACAATGCCATGACACCACACACTGATAGTGATGTATCCAGCATGTTAGATTCCATAGGTTACTCTCTTAACTCTGCTAATTTAGGGGGTATTAGACGAAAAGGCCTTAGGAAAGAATGGAGTTTTCTTGGGGATGCCTTCATAAAGGTTTTCTCTGGGAAAATTAGTAATTTTGATGCCATAACTTCATCTCTTGTTAATATGTTCTATATGCTTGTTTCTGATAGGTACTTTAACTTTAGCAACTATGTGATGCTAGAATTAGGTACTAGATTAGGTAACAAAGCTAATAGACCTAATAACATCTATTATGCTAGATTCTTTATGTTATTGGCTAACCATGTTGCTGAAAATTTAGTCATTATCAATGAGAATAATAAACTCAAGTGCTGGGCACAAGAGAAAAGAGTTCTTGCAGACTTATTGAGAATGGATCTCAACAGCAGTGTGCAATTGGTATATTTACCAATCATGAATGCACCCCAGGTAGGTGAGGTAATTGCTTCTACAACTCCTACTTCTTCCAACCCCTCTATTTCTTTATCTTCTAGTGTGGCCATGAAATCTGTGTCAATGCCCCAACAGATTTCTACCAAGGTCACCAAATCTAAACTTTCAAAATCCAAGACAAAGAAAACCACCTCTGTTGTTTCTCAAAAGACAACAGTTGTAACAACAACCATTAACCCTGAGGGAAGTGAACAGGGTGTGAGTGGTGAGGGGAGGGGTGAACATCAAAGAAACCCCCAGGATAAGGAAGGAGAGTTGAGTGCTTCCCAAGCTAGCCAAGCCCCAGTTTCTCAAAAAGCTGTGGTGGTTGAAAAGGTTTCTAGCACATCCCTAGTAGCATCCTCCCAAAAGGATGTTACTATTGAAAAGAGTTCCCAACCAGGAACACAGAACAAAAGAGGGAGGGACACTAAAGCCAAACACTCACCTACAAAAGCTTTTATTAGAAGAAAGAAGGCTAGAACCCAATCTTCTATACAGGGTGCACACACTGCACAGATACATCCATCTGTCTCTGTGCCTTCTCAAACTCAGTTTGATGTGACTCCAATAAATATGGAGTCACAGCCCCATTCTCTCACAATAACTACACATCAATCACCAAATACTTCTTCACCATCTCTGGATGTGGATATGTTATTCCCATCAATTCCTGATTCTCCCTCTTTACAACTCAGGGAGGAGCCCCACTCAAATACAGGTGATCATCATCTTTTAGATGATTTGTTGGATCACCCGCAAATTTTTTCAGATATAATTGAAGGATCTGTATCAACACATATCAAATCAATCTATACAGATTCAACAGTTATATCACTTTCAATTTCATCTTCTTTTCCTTCTTCAACGGATATCACTCATCCGTTGACAAGTGGTTGCTCTTCAACGGATAAGCTTAACAGCAGTTATCCGTTGATAACAACAGTTTCACCTTCAACGGATATTCCACATCCGTTGATAGTCTCTACACAAATAACTGAAATGATTCCAAGTGTAGAAGACATGAATACTGTGCAATCACTTTTAGGATTGAGGGCAGGGACTGAAAATTTGAGTGAGAGGCTGGGTTGCTCCCAGGCAAAAGGAGAGATTGAGAGCACAAAAATGCATGCTATTTCTTCCAGCATGGTAAAAGTCAGTGAGTGGAGTACCACCTTAGAAGGTGAAGGTGAGGGAGTGAGATGTGTGAGCCAGGGGGAGCCCCTGATGCAAGAACATAGAGAAAAAGAGAGAAAAGCAGGTACAGTTGATACAAGGGTGGAACCAGCCATTGCTCATGAGTCAATGATTGTGGATGATGCTGAAAAGGAAAGACAATTTCAGCAACATTACAAAGCTGTAATTGATAACATTTCCTTGGATGCTGACACTTTTACTCATCCTGTGACAGCCTATCAAATGTTGGCTGCTCAGGGCAATGAGGAGGCAGAAAGGACACTACATCTAGTGCACTCAACAGAATCTCTTCAAAGGGATAAAGCTGCTATTAACAGGATGCCTTCTACAGCTGGTGAGCCATCTGAGGAATTTGGAGTAAATTCTGATGATGATGACTCTATTTCTTCTGATGGAAGCATGAACATAGGGGGAGATGAAGACCCTAGTTCCATTCCTAATCTACCTGAATGGGCCTTGACTAAGGAGCATAGAACAGGTGAATTCAATGTCCACTTGGTCAAACAAATCATCACTATTCAAAAGGCCATTCAGAACACTTCAAATGCAAATATCAAGGCTATCCTCCAAGCTCACTTGGACTCACTGCATCTCCTAAAGTTGCAGCAAGTAAAGCAAAATATGAGTCTGGATGATCTCAGGAAAGATATTGCTGACTTGAAATCCTTCACTTCAGAAAAATTGGATTCAGTCATGCCCTATGGTACTTTGCAGGACTTGGTTTCGAGATTGAAAAAGGAATCAGTTACTGAACAAAGGCTGGCTAAGTTGGAAGACAGAGTTCAAGGAATTGAAGATTCTGTGGCCACCCTTCTTCTCAACCAACAATCTCAAACCAATCTCCTAATGCAGCTGGCAAAAGCACAAGGCTTGACCCCTCTCCTTGATGATAACAAAAAGGGGGAGAATAAAAGGGAAGGGGAAGGAGAGCCCTCTACAAAGATTCAGATATCTAAAGTGCTAGTTCCTGCCATCACTACCTCTCCAATCATTCAAATCAAGGGAAAACCTGATGGAATTGATTTGATTCAGCTAGCAGCAGCTGAAATACAAATGAAAGAACAATGGAGGAGAATTGATGAAAGGTTGCAATTGGTGTTTGGTTCTACACAAAATAAATCAACATCTGTGAAATTTAGCACAAAGATTGAACCAATCAACATGGAGCTCAAGCCAGTAGGGAGAAATAAGGTTGGAGAGACTTCTTTCAAGAATTTAAAACCTATGGTTCTAAAGCCTAACACTAGATCCAGTATGGACTCCACAAAGAATCCCCTAGACTTTGCTCAGATGCAGGAAGTAGACTTTCCTCTTCCAAAACCTGATGGAGACAAAGTTCTAAGTGCAAGCATCATAAAGAAGAAGGAGACCAAGGACAAGGGTGAGAGAATGAACATGGCCTTTATCTATAGAGAGGGAAAGAGTATCTGTGTGATGCAAGGACATCCCAAATTTCTAAAGGCTAAAAGGGAAGAAACCAGAAGGTTGAAGAAAGAAGCTGTAAAACTCAAGGCTGACAAAAGAGCACAAGCAAAGCTTGAAAAACAGCTAAAGTCAAGCCAAGTTGAAGAAATGAAAGGAATTGAAGTCAGGGGTGAAGAAAAGATTGCTAACTTAGATGAGGTTCTTGGGAGCATATTTGGTGAAAATATGGAAGAAAGAGAGGAATGGCAGAAGGGAAACAGAAGAAAGGCCAAGGCACACAGAAGGAGTGAAGATAACCCTGAAGATACCAAATCTATATCTAAACCACTACCTTCCATACCTGAACCTTTTGTTGCTGATCCCTCTATAAATATCCATGGTGAACCAATCATTCCAAAAGAGGAACCTATTGATTGGGACAACATCACATTGCCTACCTTTTTAACCACTCTACCACTACCAAAGAAACAGAAAAGAAAATCTAAATCTACACCTCCCCTAACCTCTAAGAAATTCACTCAAAAACAAAAACCTAACCCTAAGCCACCCATTTCTAAAGATGATTATGTTCACATCTGTGACATAAAAGAAGCTTCAGACATTAATCTCTATCTGGATGAGCTGGAGGAAGTAAGGGGAATAGCTGCCTACAGACAGCTACCAGAGAGATTGGTGTTCAGATATAAGGGAGCTGGGGAAAGAACATGGCCTCTCTACAGGATTCTAAATGAAGGCTACTCTACCTTGATCAGAGTCTTTTCAGCCATCAAAAAGGATTCTGGCTTTACCAGAACAGCCAAGACTGAAATTCTCAACAAGATTGCCAACATAAGGAAGACTTGGAGGGAACCAAATGCTTTGCCCAGAACCTTACTCATACAAGAAAGGGGAACTAAAATTCACAAATCACCTCATTGGTTGATGGAATTTAGAGATGACAAAGGAGTCAGAAGATTTTTCAGACTTGAAGACCAACTCAAGATTGCCAGCAATGAAACTCTCAAGGAAATGCAATCTAAGTTGGATATCAGTGATGAAGATGAAGCTGAATTCTTCAGACAACTCCAACTCCAAATTGAGGAAAATGACAAAGGGCTAGGAAAGAAAACCAGGGAACAAAGAAGAAAATGATGATTTGCTCAGGCTAGAGGAGCACCCTTGGAAATACTGTAAATCTTCAATTACCTCCTAGTACATACACTTTTGCAGCACTTTTATATTTCTACTTAGTTTCAATTCAAATATTTGTTAAGTGTTTTGTTATCATCAAGTTAACCCTGAATTTATGCCTACAATTCTTATAGACATAAATAGGGGGAGATTGTTAGGAATATATGTGCATTAGTTTGATGATATGTTTAACAAAACACTTAAGTAGAAATTTAGTGTCTGTAGCCTCAACGGATAAGACCACTTTGGCTATCCGTTGATGGTGTAGCTTTACTTAGAAATAAGTCTAGTATTGTAGCATATTTCAGTCTCTGTATTTAAAATGTAATTCTTAGAAGTTGAGAGAAAACTATGAGTCATGTTGACTACTAGATGATATGCAGATAGGAAGGCCAATTGTAAATATTTCATGCCTTGTAATTTTGTATAAATGAAGTGGTATCAACGGATGACTTAAAGACCTTCAATGGATGAGAAGCTAAGCTTCAACGGATGTCTCTAAAAGCTTCAACGGATAACATCCTTCAACGGATGAGAGCATCAACGGATGAAAGCTTCAACGGATAACATCCTTTAACGGATGAAGTCATCAACGGATGAAAGCTTCAACGGATGTTCTGCTAATTAGCCGTTGATAAGTGGTAGTTGTACCTACAAACAGAGGCACATGGGTTGTCAGAGAAAACTGAGATGTGGTAGCCGAATTTCAGGATCAACAGAAAAAGCAGCCGTTCTTCTTTAGTACAAAGATGCAATAGTCAACAAAGTACTTGATTGAACAGGAAAAGAAGCAAGTGAAGAACTTATTTTACTATTGTAATTTTATATTGTTTTTCACTTGTACACTTGGTAATATATAAACCAAGAAGAAGCTAGTAATTAGATAGAGATTTTCCAGAGCTGTTAAGAAATATCTTGAGAGAAAATTCATCTAGTTTGTACTAGGATGCAGCTGTGATCAACATTGTTGAACACAGATTTTCTAATATACCATCTCTGGTGGAACAACAAATCCACCAGAAAAGTTTTTAAAGTTTGTTGTGTTCCTTACATTTTGTGTTTGAATATATATCTGTCTGCATTAGCTCAAAGCAATTCATACACTTGTTCATCTAGAACACACTGCTTTAATAAACTTCTCAAAACCTGAAAAAGTTTTGAGATTTACATTCCCCCCCCCCTTCTGTAAATCTCATTGTTAGTCCTCTAGGAATAACAGTCTTGCAATCGCTTCCGAGTTCATTCTCGCAGTTTGTTGTGAACTTTCACATGAATAAGTTGGATGTCAGCCTGCCTGAACTCCACAACATGTTGAAGACTGCGGAATCGAATTTTTCCCCTAAGAAGAGTTCTGTTCTTCTAATTGGTGAAGGTTCCAATCCTAAGAAAAGGAAGAGGAACCCTTCCAAGAAGAAGAAAGTAGGTGAGAAAACGCCGGTTCCACCAAAAGCTCAAGACCCCAAGAGCAAAGTTGTTTGCTTTCACTGTAACAAGGTGGGGCACTGGAAGAGTAACTGCAAGGTTTACCTTACAGAATTGAAGAAGAAGGGTAGTGAGACTACCGCTTCTGATTCAGGTATGTTCATGATAGAAGTGAATATATCATTAAATCAAATTTCTACTTGGGTATTAGATACCGCCTGTGGTTCTCAAATCTGCAATTTGTTGTAGGGACCAAGGAGAAGTAGGACTCTTGAGGAAGAGGAGGTGATTCTACTGATGGGAAATGGAGCAAGAGTTGCTGCTGAAGATGTAGAATTATTTCATTTACATATGCCTACGGGCAAGACTATTATTTGAAATAATTGTTATTTTGTTCCCTCGATTGTGAGGAATATTATTCCCATGTTAGACTTGGATGGATTTTCATTTATTATTGAGAATAATGAATGTTCTATTCTTAGAGATAATATTCTTTATGGACGTGGTACTTTAAATAATGGTCTGTATATATGTGACATAATTTACTTCAGATTGAACAAACTAATAAAAGAAAAGGGATGATGAAAATCTCACTTTATAGTGGCACTGCAGTCTCCATTTAGTAGACATGGAGAGAGGGCTGCAAATTTCCTAGGAATGGTACACACAGATGTATGTGGACCAATGTCTACGCAAGCCATGGGTGGATTTTCATACTTCATTACTTTCATAGATTATAGATCTGGATTCGGATATGTGTTTGACGAAACACAAGTCTGAGGCCGTTGAAAAGTTCAAAGAATATAAGTATGAAGTGGAGAAACAACCAAACATAGTATTATAACTCTTCGATCAGATCGAGGTGGTGAATACTTTAATGGAGTATTTCTAGATTATCTCAAAGTAAATGGTATAGTCTCCCAGTGGACGCCTCCAGATTGGTATCTGAAAGGAGAAATTGAACTTTGTTAGACATAGTTCGGTCCATGATGAGCTATGCAAATCTTCCAGTATTCCTATGGGGTTATGCATTGGAAACCTCAGCATATTTACTGAATAAGGTGCTTTCCAAATCTGTTCCTCAAACTCCGTATGAGATATGGAAAGAAAGGAAACCGAGTCTTAAACACGTTAAGATTTGGGGATGTCCAGCTTATGTCAAGTAAGTTGACCCAAATAAGCTGGAATATCGATCCGTAAAATGTAGTTTTGTGGGATATCCTAAAGAGACTTTAGGGTATTACTTTTTCACCGATCATCGGGTGTTTGTATCCAGACATGCAACCTTCTTGGAAAAAGAGTTTATCCTTGAAGGAAACAGTGGGAGCAAAATTGAACTTGATGAAGTTCAAGAAGCACAAACTACTACGGATCAAGTGTGTTAGATATATTTGATAATGTCATGGCTAATATGTTTTATGTTTAGATTTCAGATCTTATTTGAACAGGACAAATCAGTACTTAACTGATCAGTACTTATACTGGACGACAGAACTTAAGGGATATCAGTACTTATGTTATCGGAAGATAAGCATCAGGAGATAGATATCAGAACTTAAGTGCTGAAGGACGATCAGATAAGGACAGTAGCTGATTGAAGTTAAGAAGATCAAGATAAACATAAGAAGAGATATGCATGAAGAAGGAATTTCATAAAGAATGGAATACTTGGAATAGAAGATATCTGATTGATATATTTTAGGAAGCAGAATTATATTCCATATCAATTAGCGATTATCTTGTAACTGTGTAGTATATAAACACAGACATAGGGTTTACACTATAAGTGTTATCATTATCGAGAATATTATTTACTGTAACCCTAGCAGCTCTCGTGATATTTTGTTCATCACTGAGAGATAACAGTTCCAGATTGTAACAGAGTTTATTGTTTCAATAAAGTTTGTTTTCTGTTACATAAGTTCTTGAAGTTTGATTTGATTATAATAAACACTGTATTCACCCCCTCTACAGTGAAAGTGTGACCTAACAAGTGGTATCAGAGCCTTCTGTTAACACACATACAGTTAAAGATCCAAACACAATCATGTCTGACACAGAAACTCCAACTAAGCCTACCAAAACTGAGGAATCATCAAAGACATCAACTCAGAGTCGATATGAGACTATCGGAGTTCCCATATTGAGACCATCTGAATATCCCATATGGAAGGTAAGGATGACCATGTTTCTGGAAGCAACAGATCCAGAATACCTTGATAGAATCAAGGAAGGGCCTCACAAACCTACCAAGCTCGCTGTTGTAGTTGCAGGTGAAGCAGCAATGACCGTACCAAAGGAAAAGAGTGATTACACTGCTGAAGATATAGCATCTATTGCTAAGGATGCCAAGGTACGACACTTATTGCATAGTGCCATTGATAATGTAATGTCAAACAGGGTAATCAACTGCAAGACTGCTAAGGAGATATGGGATGCACTGGAGACAAGGTGTCAAGGAACTGAAACAGTTAAGAAGAACAGGAAGACAATACTCACTCAAGAGTATGAACACTTTGACTCTAGGACTAATGAGTCATTGACTGATGTATATGATAGATTTGTCAAACTCTTGAATGACTTGTCATTAGTAAATAAGGAGTATGATCTTGAAGATACAAACCTTAAATTCCTGTTAGCTCTTCCTGAATGTTGGGATTTGAAGGCAACAACAATAAGAGACAACTACAATCTTGATGAAACAACTCTTGATGAAATCTATGGAATGCTCAAGACTCATGAACTTGAGATGGAACAAAGAAGCAAGAGGAAAGGAGGAAAGTCAAGGACAGTTGCTCTCAAGGCTGAAGAGGAATCTCCCAAACCACCTTCCTCAAAGAAAGACAAGGGTAAAGCTCTTATCATAAAGTCTGATACTGAGTCATCAAGTTCTGAGAGTGATGATGACTCAGATTCTGAAAGCTTGCCTGAAACTGATGCTGATGAGGAGATGATGAAGCTGTGTGCTCTTATGGTGAAAGGAATCACAAAGATTGCATACAGGAAGTTCAGGAAGGGAAAGAAGTTTTCCAGGAAAGGCATAAGTTCTGATAAGAAGAATTTCAGAAGATCTGAAGGAAGAGGAGGAAAGTCTGACAGAGGAGATTACGCTAATGTTAAATGTTATAATTGTGGTGAGAAAGGCCACATATCTCCTGATTGCAAGAAGACCAAGAGTGACAAAGGCAAAGCTCTTGTCACAAAGCAGAAAAGCTGGACAGACACCTCAGACTCTGAAAGTGAGGAGAACTATGCATTGATGGCAAATGCTGATAAATCAAGTTCTGAGAGCAGTTCTGAAGCTGCTGAAATTAAGGGCAACAGGAAAAATATTTTAGTTCTGGACAGTGGATGTTCAGGACATATGACTGGAAATAAGGCCCTGCTATCAGACTTTGTGGAGAAAGCTGGCCCAAGTGTTTCTTATGGAGATGGCAACATTGGAAAAACTTTGGGATATGGCAATATCAATCTTGGGAATGTCATCATTAAAGATGTAGCTCTGGTCTCAGGACTTAAACACAACTTACTGAGTATAAGTCAAATCTGTGACAGAGGTTATCATGTTGATTTCTTTGCAGAACATTGTGAAATAGTTAGTAAATCTAAAGAAAAAATTGTTCTGAAGGGATTCAGGTGTGGTAACATTTATGAAGCTAAGCTTTCAACAAGTTCTGATGGTTCTGCAATCTGTTTAGTGAGTAGAGCCTCAACTGAAGAAAGCTGGAATTGGCACAAGAAACTCTCTCATTTAAACTTCAACAAGATAAATGAACTGATCAAGAAAGATCTTGTGAGAGGACTGCCAATATCAGTGTTTGTTCCTGATGGTCTTTGTGACTCATGTCAGAAGGCTAAACAAAGAAAATCTTCGTTCAAGAGCAAGACTGAATCATCAATTCTTGAGCCTTATTATCTACTTCATGTTGATCTATTTGGTCCAGTGAATGTCATGTCTATTGCAAAGAAGAAATATGCGTTGGTCATAGTAGATGAGTTCACCAGATACACATGGGTGTATTTCTTGCACACAAAAAGTGAAACTGCATCTATCCTGATTGATCATGTCAAACATCTGGATAAATTGATCAAAGATTCTGTGAAAATTTTGAGGAGTGATAATGGCACTGAATTCAAGAATCTGATAATTGAAGAGTTCTGCAAAAATCATGGAATAAAGCAGGAATTTTCTGCTCCTGGAACTCCACAGCAAAATGGAGTTGTTGAAAGGAAGAATAGAACTCTCATTGAAGCTGCACGAACAATGCTTGAAGAAGCAAAGCTTCCAACCTATTTCTGGGCTGAAGCTGTGCAGACTGCTTGTTTTACTCAAAATGCAACACTCATTAACAAGCATGGAAAAACACCATATGAGATGGTGAAGAACAAGAAGCCAAATCTCAAATACTTTCATGTATTTGGATGTAAGTGCTTTGTTCTCAAGACTCATCCTGAACAGCTATCCAAGTTTGATCTAAAAGCTGATGAGGGAATCTTTGTTGGATATCCACTTTCTACAAAAGCCTTCAGAGTCTATAATTTGAGAACAAAAGTGGTCATGGAATCTATCAATGTCTCTTTTGATGACAAGAAGATCACTGGACTTGAAGATTGCATTGATCATGATCAGCTGAGATTTGAAAATGAAGATTCATATTCTGATACCTCAAGTCCTGACAGTCTAAGTCCTGATACTGTAAATTCTGATGGATTAAACTCTGATGTTATTGAAACTGTGGTGACTACGTCAAAGGAAGATGCACCAATGCAGGGGGAGCATACTCAAGATATTATCACATCTCAAGAAGCATCAGAACATACATCTGGCTCTTCAAATTCTGATTCGTCAAGTTCTGATAAGCCAAGTACTGAAAATCTAAATACTGAAGGATCCAACTCAGAGAGCATAGTTTCAGGGGGAGCATCAGAAAATGAAACCGAAGACAGCATAAATCATGGGGGAGCATCCAGTTCTAGAGAAAAT